>NC_034613.1:13849104-13858035 GCF_900095145.1 Mus pahari | reverse complement strand
CCTTTCTTTCTTTCTCCTTCCTCCGGTCTTTTATTTATTTATTTACTTATTTATTTATTTATTTATTTATTTTTACAGACTCTCATGCAGTCCAATCAGGATCATAATATAGTCGAGATGACTTTGAATTTCTTCTCCTCTTGCCTCTATCTCCCAAGAGCTGGAGTTTATAAGCAGGTCACCACAGTTGGTTTTAAGTGGTTCTGAGCACTGAACCCAGGGCTTTGTTCAAGCTAGTGAAGCATAATACCTAAGCCCCAAACCACTCCAAACTCAAAAAGAAATCAAATATGTCATTACTATCTCACTCCCACATTCAGAAATATTAAATGATTGCACTAAGACAGCTCCCAGGAATCCACTGCAGAAATGCCCAATGATGCTTCTCTCAATGTGTTTATATTTTAAAAGAATACAATGGATAAATGTGCACACAACTCAATAATGGTGTGTCAGTTATATTTTCCTAAAGAAACAGAACTGACAGAATGAATATATATTAAAAGGAAATTTTATATTTGTTTACATGATACCATATGGGTATTTCAACAGTGAGATATCTTCAAACTGGAAAGACTGAGAACTCATAGCTTCTCAGTCCATGAAGGTGATAACCTCATCACTTTCAATCTAGCACCGAAGGGTCCAGAACACTTCTGAAGCCATTGGTCTTCAGTCCACATTAGAATACTGAAGTATCTGGTTCCAATGGTACCTAAGGATAGTAGCAGCAGCAGCAGCAAAATGGGTAAAATGAACATATCAGCAAGACAGAAGGGCAAGCAAGTAAAGAACGGAAAGCTTTTCCCATGCAGTTTCTTATGCCTGGGCTGTTGTGCGAAAGTGCCTTTAAGAAGATTGGTTCAATTAATCTAATAAGGAAACTCACCTACAGGCATGTCCACTGGCTTATCATCTAGGTGATTCTAAACCACGTCAAGTTGATAATGTTTAAGAGCTATTGATGTTTAGAAACCCTACACAGGAGTCAGAGAGAGGGCCCTGTCGTTAAGAGTTACTTCTGCTTTTACAGAGGACCATGGTTCAACTTCCAGCACCCACATGGTGGCTTACAAGCATCTGTAACTCCAGTTCCAGAAGCTCTGATCTCTTTTGACCTCTGCAGGCACCGGACATGCACATGGTACACATATATACATTCAGGCAAAACACCCACACACATATTTTAAAATATTATTTAAAATATTTTAGGGCTGGAGAGATGGCTCAGCGGTTAAGAGCACTGGCTGCTCTTCCGGAGGTCCTGAGTTCAAATCCCAGCAACCACATGATGGCTCACAACCATCTGTAATGAGATCTGATGCCCTCTTCTGGTGTGTCTGAAGACAGCTACAGTGTACTTACATATAATAAATAAATAAATCTTTAAGAAAATATTTTAAAGACATTGAACACAGCAGACACTAAACAATGTACTTTTATGTTTTCTTCCAAATTTGTATTTCAAAGTATATTCGAATAATGTCCTTGGTATGCAAAGCAGAAATTCAGGTTTCTGTCTTCAGAACAGACTTCTAGGCTAGTGCTGTTGTTCTTGTTTTTTTTTCCACAGCCCTATTTCACTCCCAGAAGAAAGGCCAATCATAATGGTATTTTCACCAGTCAAAACCATTGTTTGGGTGGGGAAAAGAATCTAGAAGGAGTTTAGGGAGAGGAAGGAAATATTATCAAAACATATTATGTAAAACAGTTTTTTAAAACTTTAATTACAAGGCAATCTTATTCAGAGTTTCTATTGCTGTGAAGAGACACCATGACTACACCAACTCTCATAAATTAAAGCATTTAACTCCAGATGTCTTACAGGTTCAGAGGTTTAGTCCATTGTCCTCATGGCAGGAAGCATGGCAGTCTACAGGCAGACATAGTGCTGGAGAAGGAGCCTAGAATTCTTCATCTGGATGAGCAGGAAGCAGGAAAAGAGAATAAGCCACTAGGCCTGGCTCAAGCATCTGAAATCCCAGTGACATGCTCCTTCTAATAGTGCTACTCCCTATGAGCATATGGGGAAATTTTTGTTCAGACCACCACAAAGGCCACTGGAAGTTTTCAGTAAAACTACTATGAAGTATCCAGGCTGCTTCTTCCCACAAATGATCCAATTAGTTTCTGTCACTGAGTTAACAGGCCAATCCCTTTCAAGTAGCTGTCTCATCTTTCAGTTTGTGAATTGGCAATGCATTTATTTGATTTCGTGATAAACACAAGAGGAGTGTGGATTAAAATAGCAAAATCAAAGTTACAAATACCCTAATGGCTACTCAATATACTCACAGTTAAACAACTAGTAAAGTAGCAAATGAAATCAATAGGTGTAAAAGGAGAAAAGGAAGATTCCAAACAAAGCTTTGCAAATGAACTGAGAATCTCCATGAGCCATAATTCCCTCTGTTCAGAAGTGGAATGATAACATCATCTACCTAGACTGCACATGTAGCTTTGTGATGGGGCAGAGTTCCATCCACAGCACAACAAATGGAGATTAACAAACAAATGAATGGATAATAGCTCAAAATTCAGAACTACTGTGTGACTTTCAAAAACATTTATGTAGTTTATAGTCCCACATAGGGCAAACTAACATTCTATACTGTTGTTATTACCAGCTCTACCCAATACATGAATTCTAGCCACTATTTCGAGTTGAGGAAATCCTTGCCCAATATTTTCTATGTTAGAGACTCATTATTTTACTAAAAATATTTCTGTCTGTGGTGTAACATATGAAATGTTTCGCTGGCATCATTAGACAAGCTACTGGAAACAAAAGCAGTGTTAGAACAAAGATTTATAGGCGACTCCAACAATGTTGACCCTATTTAATCCTGTTTAAACTATGTTTCACATGGTTCATTGGCCAATGATCATGTCACAAATTAGTCCTCGTTGAAGAGCAATGCTTCCTTTGCCTCGGAAGGCCATTAGGATCACATCTAGAAACTTGAAGCCATTATACCTGTCCTGTGAGATATATATATATATCCCACAGTGAGTTATAACAAAGGATTGATATAAAATGCCATAAAAGAAAATGGTGTCTCAATGAGCACAGTCTAACAGTGTGAGCCCTATGTACATAAAAACTTTAAATGCTAAAAAAAATAGCTGACATTACAATTTAAAGGTTTTCTTTCACATGTTGTTTTATGTAGATGAAACATAAATTTCTTCAGACTCAATGTAAATAATCCAGAGTTGAAGTCCTCACCAAGGCCAAGTTTCACCGAGCTAGGTCAAAGCATTGTAGTGATGTCAGTAAAACGATCCCAACTCAGATCGTTCTCTTGATTTGCTTTATTTTGGAGCAGAAACTGAAAATATAGTTGATAGCTTAGTCACAGAGAAACCCTGTAACTTGGAGTGTTTCTTACATCACATTCGTAGATAAGATTACATCAACAACAGAGGCGTCCTGCCATCCTATTAATCAAACATCGATGCTAGTGTTCCCTTCTCACACTTATACTTTTCTAATGAATTATTTCCACAGTGATTTTCACAGATGACTGCCCCTCAGATATTAATGAAATTTAAATCTCCATCTTCTTAAAGAGACATTTCATGATATTGTCTCTAAATATTTTGACTAAGTAGATGTGGCTAGAACATATGATTCTGCATTGCTAGCCAAGTTGGACCAGGGTACTACAAACTAAGCTGCACTGTGTTGGTGTTTAAATTCTCTTTTCTAAAATTTAATCTCATCTTTATCTTTGCAAACATTGGAGGCATTTAACATGGTTCATTATAAAAAATCATTAAGGTTTTTATAATCCTTCGTCCCTTCCATCCTGTCTCATATAAAGGCTGTCCTTTTCCCCAAGAAAGCGAACCTCACCACACTTTAGCACCAAACCCATCAAAATTAACTTCAACCACATCCCAGTATCAATTCTATATTTTATTAGCTATGATAAAGTTCTATTGCAGAGAATAGATAACCCCAAATATTAGTGATTTGAATAGAAAAG
This sequence comes from Mus pahari, assembly GCF_900095145.1. Taxonomy (NCBI): domain Eukaryota; kingdom Metazoa; phylum Chordata; class Mammalia; order Rodentia; family Muridae; genus Mus; species Mus pahari. The sequence goes on along the minus strand of NC_034613.1, from coordinate 13,854,043 downwards.
AACAACTGACCAAGAAAACCATACGCTTTCTAGGGCTGATGTATTAACTACACAGTTAACTACACAATTCGAAATCTCATCTCTTTTCACAACTAATTATATCTACTTCAAAATCTGTCTCCTAGAAGGATATTTCTAGCTATTAGGTCAACCCTGCAGCCCACCATAAACAGAAAAGGGGGAGGTCAGGGGTATACATTTTCCTTTTAAGTGTACATCCCAGAACTGCATGTATTATGTCTTCCCATATTTCATGATCCAGGGCCTACTCATATAGGCATATATATAGTTGCAAAGGGAATTGGGCAATACCCACAAGCACAAACCCTCACAGGACATTAAGTTTCTAATACTGACAAAGGAGAGAAAAGATCAAGAGATCAAGAGATCAAGAGATGCAGTCATCAGTCCCTGCAGGCTAATTATCAGTCTCTATTGATATTCACCCCAATCTTTCCCTTCCAGTCTGACTTCTGTACTACACCTTTAAGTGGCTACCACACAAACCTGCATCTTTCTTTTCTGGCTAAAACTTTCTTTCTAAAGTTGTCAAAACCTAATGGTCAGAGCCCATTACTTGCTTTTTTTGTCACCCACTTTCTTTTCAGCACCTTGTAATCTGGCTATGAATTCAATTCTTAAAAATATCTTCTGCTGTATGACCAGTGACTGACTGCTTTACTCTCAAATTCAAAAACTATGAAATCCTTGTAATTCTCCATAATATTTAAAATTGCTATAAAGTACCATGATTAAACAAACAAATAAAAGACATGACAAATAAACAGTTGACAATTCAAGGACACAGTCTTGCATCAAGGACCCTGTGTTTCAAACAACATGAGGTAGTGTTTCATCCTCCACAACTAGCATGAGCCAACATGTCTTTAAATGCAGGCATTGTGTCTGTATTTCCAAACTTCTTGTATTATTTTGAGACTCACATGGTTGATGGAGAAAGGTAAGAGTGGAAGGGGGAAGATGAAGGAAGAAAGAGAGGGAAATTAAGAAGGGAGAATATCTGTGGGTAGTTGTTTTTTCTGAGATTCCTTTTACAATGATATTGAAAGAAATAATGTGAAGAGAAAATCAAATTTCTGGTTGGGGCCTAGCTAAATGGCTTACTGGGTAAAGTAGCATGATAACCTGACTTTGGAATCCCAAAACCTAAGCTTGAAAATCACGTATCTATAGCCCCAGTGTTTGTTGTGGGGTAGGAGACAGAAGAATCTCTGGAGTTTGATGTCCTGTCAATTTACCTGAATATAGGTTCAGTGTCAAAAAAATGATGACAATATCTTCCAAATCCTCTGTGATCATGGTGAAAGAGGGGGTAGAAAAATCCTAAGAGCTGGGAGTGGTAGACGACTAAATACAAAGAAACAGTGTTGTCCAGTCATAGCAGAGAAGTTACACATATGAGCTCATGGTGGTTGAAGTATTATGCACAATACCTTCACAAAGCCAGACAAAAACCCCAGCACATAGAGGAGAGGTAGACACAGAACCCCACCCCTAACCTGAGAAACAACTGCCTAGTGCTAGGAGACGAAGAGTTAATTTTCTCTAAACGTGTAGCCTCAGATAGGTGGGCCACACCCAAGTGGAAGGACACACATCGAAAAATATATACACAGCACCAGCTGGACTTACTGGAGTTTAAAAACAAACAAACCAATACAAAAGAGTTCACAAAATTGGGTATGTAGGAAAGTAGGGTTGAATCTGGGATAAGTTGAGGAAACAAGGTAAATATAATCAAAACACATTGTACAAAATTCTCAAAGAACTGATAAAATGAGGGAAATAAATAACCATGATAATATTAATAACTATAACCACAATAGGAACAACAGGAGTAATAGTAACAATAATGAGGTAGAAAGCGATAGAAGACATTCAACACTGATTTTTATCTTCCGAATACATACATACCCACACATGCACCAGTACTACTAGCATATATACAAACATGTAAACATACAAAAATAAATAAATAAAAATCAGACATCTCGTTATAAAAAGACATTCTAGAGCTCTTTTGCTACAGAGGTAGAGCTCTATACATCTCTCAAGCTAGTAGACTCAAACCATGGTTCATAAATGTTTATAAGGAATTTATGACCATAAACACCCAGTTGTCACAATTAGAAATTGCTCTCTGACCATCTACTATCTCTGCCTATCTGATTTCTGAATATTGCTAGCTGTTGTGTTGAGAATATGCTCTCTGTCACCTGTGTAATGACTGGAGTCCCCTCCCTGCTTTATGTATTTATAATAGCTTTGATGCTATCCCTGGATTAGAGTTAACTTTACCCTGAATCTTATCTCCTCTCCTATTTCTTTTACAATAGACACTGTCTGAGAAACCTGGGTTCCTTGGCTTCAAACTCCACAGTAAGCAACTTTATAAGCCTACTCCAATTGCTGGGAAAAGACTGAAATATTTGTCAATATGCTCATTTAAGTGGCCAAAGGTACATTGAGGTGTAGGCAGTTTTCATGGCTTCGTAGATAATTCTAATCTGCAGCCAGATTTGAAAACTCCCATTTTAGCTTCTGTTCCTATCTAAAATATCCATGAGCCCTGGTTATGAAACTGTTCTACTACCCTCTCCTGGCACTAGACAATACTGTCTTCAGTGATGCCCTGAAACTCTATCAATTCAAATGTCAGCAAAATAACAATCCATTCATTTGAAATGTGTGTCATAAATATTTGTACTTTTCTAGTCAAAGAAATCTAGAATGTAGTTTCTTTTCCCCACAGTTCACATACTAGTGGAAGAATCAGGGAGGAAGTGTATAATTATACCAGAGTGATAAATTATTTAATAAATTTTTGAATGAAAATTATGGGAACACAGAACTGGAAGTAATTACCTCTCTAAGCAGGACACTAAGGACTTTCTGAAGTGCCTGAGTTTTAAAGACTAAACCGAAGTTTGCCAATAAGGTAAGAAAATAAATGCAACCCAAACAAGGCCAAAAATGAAAGAAATTCTGAGGAAAGTACCCCATGGGCAAGTACCAATCAGGAACAGTGATGGCAGAATTTCAAATACTATTCAAATACTTAACAATCAACTAGTAAAATAAGGCAAAAAAAAAAAAATGCAATCACCTCAAGCCTAGGAATCAACTATGTTGATTTATTTAAGTTACCAGACTTTCAACCCAGCAGAATGTGCACATAAGCATGCTCTCTATTAAAACAAAAATGCTATAATGCTATTAATGTGCTTTACATAGCTTTTTAAGCATTTTATAAAACCATGGTAATATTCTATTTTCTCACAATAATCAACAAACCCGTTTTGGTCCATTTTTGCCCATTTTCTAGAGGTAAGAACAGTTCTCTAAAGATGTCCTCTAGGACCTGATTTGATTGTTATAAGTTTTTTGTAATTTGTTTATTTGTCTGTTTTATGACAATCCAGAGTGCTTTTTATAGTAAAGTTTACAGAAACCTTGAATTAAATAATCATTGTAAAATTTTAAGCATGCTCCTGAATGTGTTTTACATGGCTGATAAAACTTGCAGTTACATGTACAACATATACTATGATGAGTAATTTCTCAGTATTTAAGACACAAATGTTAATGTTTCTGGAAAAAATTATGAGAAATACTGAAGAACTGAGAACTTAGCTGAGCAATACCAAGCACTTAGGCAGGAAACAAATAGTTAAGTGAATTTAGAACACTGGATGGAATGGCATCCTCTGAACAATCATGTCTTTGCTCAATAGCAGTAACATATCTATGACTTTATATCAAAAGAAAATAATTAAATACAAGAAAAACTTGTGCACAATAATGCTTATTATTTTTTTCATAAAAACAGAGTGTGGGGAGAAAAGCTTAATATATAAGACAAATAGAGAAATGAGCCATTATAAAATCATTAAAATAACATTAAAAAGGAATAAGCAATACTTATCTTTCTGTGTGTAGCTATTTCATCTGACATAATCTCACCCTCTTGGTGCAGCAAGCAGTAAGTCAATCTCATTTAACATAATGTGTTCCAGTTTCATATATGTTGGCACAAAAGATAGACTTGCATTCTTTTTCATTCATTCACAGTTGAATAATTTTCTATTGTACACAGGTTCTTACTCATACATGGAATCTATAAATGTCAATTTCTAGAGATGGGGAACAGAAGAGTGTTTCTGGAAATTAGAAAAAATAGGGAGAGGGGGAAAGATAGAATAAGACTGAGTGACTGGTACTATATACTATGTAGTTACATAGAGGAATAAATTCTGGTGTGCTATAGCATAGTTACTTGACTGTGATTATTGTTTTCTGGTAAGGATATGGGAGAAAGGAAAGCCATCATTCACTCTTGGTGGGACTACAAACTGGTGCAGCTACTCTGGAAATCAAAATGGAGAATTAGCGAACAGCTAAATGAAATCTTTTGGGCTATAAGCCCAAAAGACTCCACACACTACTTCACAGATACTTTCTCAGACAAGTTCACTGCCTCTGTATTCACAGTAGCTAGGAAACAGAAATGACCCAAAATTTCATTCACTAATTAAATGAAGAGTGAAAATGTACTACACACACACACACACACACACACACACACACACACACTATAGAATACTATTCATCTATAAAGAATGAGAGCATGAAATTTTCTGGTAAAGTAATGGAACTAGGAAATGTGTCAAATGAAACAATCCAGACTTAGAAATACAAATGCAACATATTCCCTCTTTTTCCAGGTTCTCTGAAATTTTGCATTTGAGTATATAACCTGAAGTAACAACAGAAACCAGGAAAATAAAAAGGGACCATGGGTGGGAGAAGAGACGCTCTAGAGAGCAATTTAGTAGGACACGGATACTACGAAGGGGAAATGAGAGAGAGAGAGAGAGAGAGAGAGAGAGAGAGAGAGAGAGAGAGAGAGAGAGAGAGA
>NC_034613.1:13843211-13848999 GCF_900095145.1 Mus pahari | reverse complement strand
AAGAAAGAAAGAAAGAAAGAAAGAAAGAAAGAAAGAAAGAAAGAAAAAAAGAAAGAAAAAAGAAAGAAATGAAATGAAATGAAAGAAATGAAATGAAAAAGGAAGAAAGGATATAACTTTAACTGAGGAAAGACAGGGAGGGTAATTCAGACAGAAAGGGAAGTAGGAAGAATAAAGAATAATAAAAAACTTTAAAAAGCCGCAGAAAGACATAGTATTAAAATACTTGTTTAATATATGTAAGCATATGATTAAATGAAGTTATTCCATACCACTTGGGGTAAAAATACTTCTAACTCTAAAAGCCATAGACCATCTAACAAATAATCCAGTGCCAAACATAGAAAAACTGCCTTAAAGCTGTTGGTCATAGGAGTCTAAGAGATTCCCAGTATAATATAGGCTATTGCCATTTGCCTTTGGTTGCTTTCTGGAGCTCAAATGCACGAACCTGTTATCTAAGACAGTGCACATTTTGTACTAGCTCCCAGAGTATCTGAAGGTGCTATACAAGCTGCTCAAAGTAAAAAGAAATCAAAAGTCCTACCCACCACATTGACCAACCTGCCACAATATTACCAATGGTGTAATGGTAGCAGTTATGCCTTGAGAGTACCCAACAGCTGTCTAGTTGAGCCTAAAGAACAATCAATAGGAGGGAGTCGGTGCCTATATTGTCAAGCTAGCCAACTACCTATTGCTGATAAGGTTATAGACCCTAGAGAAGAACTTACTACTACCATTTGCCTAAATCAATAAAATTTCTAACTACATTCTAAATACACATACGTCTACTAGCAGACAGTGTAGCTCTCACTCATCAAAGAAACCTTATTCAGTAGACGGAGACCATCAGAAAGATATACAACCGGTCAAAGTTCAGAAAAGAAACATTCTCAAATGACACATCTACAACACAGTCCTCACACCTAAAGCTCAGGGAATTAGGAAAGAGGTGACTAAAAGATTGTGAGCCAAAGGAGCAAGATGTCCACTGTGAGACAGTATCATCTATATATGACAGGGAACTTTGTACCCATGAAATCTTAAGAAAACAATCACCTAATGAAGACCTGCATGGTGATAACACCATGCTGACATGGATGGGAGAAATCTCACAAAGCCCAACTCTAGATGAAGTGCTCCTGGCAATTAACAGCTGCTAGGAGGGGAAGAAGTCGTCTTTTCCATGGATGCTCTCCAAGCAATCAGCCTTAAATACAAGAACATGTACGAGCAACACTAAAAGGATTCCAGGGTTGTGCTTATAAATACATAAATATGCATGTGTGTAACTGTGATGATTAAAAAAAGAGGGCATGAATTTGAGAGGGAGTTGAGAAAACACGGGAAGAGTGGGGAGGGGAAAGGGTATGGTGCAAATGATGTGAATACTGTGCTCATACACACATAATTTTCAAAAACTTGGGAGGGAAATAGAGTCTTTACCGTAATTATATTTCTAATTCTTATAGTCAGGAAAGCTTAAACAGACATTGAGTTCAGTACTCTACCTAAAATAGAATGTTAGCATGTTCCTGTATGTGTTTTACATGTTTCCATGACACAAATTCCTATATGTTCTATGATACTGGAGCAACACTTGTCACCACTACTAAACTACTCTCTTGGGGTTTTATTAAAGAGTCACAAGTTTTAACATAAATCATGCCTCTGGTTGTCGTCTTACAAAGGAAGTTACTAGACTATTACAGATTCGACTTCTTAAAATTTTTAGACAGCTCTCTGACAGTGTTGCGATTTGCAGCCACCATCTCAATTTGGGGGCTGCTGTGTAAAGCACGCAGATGGTCTCTCAGTTGTCTGCTTTTCTGATTACTCCCAATCAAAATCTGTTTCTACTAAAGCTAAAGCAAAGCTGGTAATATGCTGCTCACAGGCTTAGGAAAGAAGAGGCAGACGCTGCGATGAAGCCTTGTGCACCGCAGTGCTCTTCAGTTAGTGCTATGTAACTCCAAAGTTAAGTAAATTGAATGGAACCAAACGGAGCCATTGAAGGAAATTGCCTTCAGCTGCTTTCTTACAGTGTTCTATCTTATCTTCAATGTCTGTGAATAAGGTTAATTTAAACCTTAAGGCCATGTACAGGAGGGCAGCATCTCACTAAACTACTCCCAAAGAAACTTGGGCAAGCAGAAATTAGCACAGTTCAGTGTTACTATATAGCAAAATTGGTACCTTTTCATGACTGAACTCTTCAATGCACAAAGACACAGAAATTCTCTTTTCTATATCCTTGTTGACCTTCTGAGACAGCAAAAAAAAGTCAGCCTGAGCAATTAATTTAAGAAACATGATACAGAATTCATATATGAAATTCTCAAAAATCAAATAAAATGAAGAATATCTTTAAAAGAAATGTGGCTTCATTTGTTAACATGTGAAAATAGTGATAACAGAAAGAAAAATACCTAGATTTCCTTGAAGTGGTTTGACAAAACATGAAAAGGAATAATTTTGAACAAAATGAAAAGAATTGTGGATAGTGAGTAAAGAAAAATGAAAAAGGGAAGCGAGAACATAGTATATACATGTATATGGTGTGAATAGGGCAAAAGGAGTATATCAGTTAGCTCAGCAACAGTTAGCATAGGGCTGGGACAATGGCTAAGTATATAAAGCACTCACTGCACAAATTGAGGACTAGAATTTACCTCCCAGCACACACATAAATGCCTAGTGGGCTTAGAAACTCATTTGAAATTCCATTACTCATAAAGGCAGAGACTGGGAATCCTGGGAGCATTCTGGAGAGCCAGACTCTCTGGCCTCAACTAAGAGATCTTGCCTCAGCGAATAAGGTGAGAAGCAATAGAATAAAACGTAGACCTCCACACCCATGCACAGTGAAAATGCATACACGTGCACATGCACACACCACATATAAAAATATTATCAGGGCAGCTTGAAGTGGTATGTATTTTCTGAACACCAGTGATTAGGGGCTTAGGGATGTTCCGCCATTCCTTATGCATTCAGTCTGGTGCAACTGAAAGAAGACCAGAGCTCTAATCCCAATTTCAAATGGAGGGAAATAAAAGAGCAAACCAAAGATGAAAGTGCCAGCCTGCGAGAAATCTCTGTTTTATTGGGTATTTACAATTAGATGTGCACATTTACATGTGCAAACACACACACACACACACACACACACATAACAATCGCACAATGGCATAATCTAATCATATCTTTTTATTTCAAAAGATAAGGAAACTAAGGCCTAGAAAATGAAGTGATGGGCTCAAGGCAATCCTATTCTTTACAAGAAGAATGAATGGTTCCAAAAATACAATCTAATACAGGAAAAAATTTAATCCGGCTTCATTCAGTGAATCAGAAAATATTTTTGGCTTCTAATAGGTCATTCACATTACCTGGAGTGTTTTTCCAAGATGACTAGGCATCACTTACATTCAGTGGCATATTTCAAATGCTTTTACAATGCTGGCGCTTCAAAGGCCCTTGATGTACTTACAGATAATTTGTTTGGCTACATTGGGCTTAACTGGCTAGCATATGGTATTGTTGTTCTCTGCTTAATTCTGAGGAGAGAAGTCAGTTGTTGAAAGCATGTCTTGGTGTTCACCATATGCATGAATGAGACACAAGGCTGCTGCTGGGCCACTTGGTCATAAAGCATAACTCAGGCTAGGACAGGAAATAGATTCATTCTCATCCTGTGCAGAATATTGTATCTTTTTACATGAAAGAGTTACTCTCAGTGACCACACCAAATTTTAGAATCTTTCAATCTTCTCTGTTAGTCCTCCCTAACAAAGTGCAACACTACAGCATCCATACAGGTGGGACTCATTCACTGCACTGAGAAAATCAAAGCATTCATAGACTTTAGCCTGGGATTATATTTTATTTGTCCTGAATTAGACTCATCTGTGTTGGAAAACATATCCTGCATCTCCACATCACCAGCTCTGTATCAGGGTTACCATTGTCTTCTGTCTTCTGTTCTCTCTCTCTCTCTCTCTCTCTCTCTCTCTCTCTCTCTCTCCTTGTCTCTCTGTCTCTGTGTGTGTGTGTGTTTGTGTGTGTCTGTGTGTGTGTGGTATGTGTATATATTTTATGTGAATGTGCACATGTATGCATGTGGGTGGAGGCCACACAAGTAAAGGTGTTTCCTTCAGTGACTTTCCACCTTAATTTTTGAGACAGGGTCTCTTACTGAATCTAGAGTGCACAGACTGGCTATACTGGCTGGCCAGCAAGCCCCAGGGATCCGCCTGTCTCTGCTCCCACACTATGGATTTACACACATAGGCCACACCTAGCTTTTTACAGGCATACTAAAGATTGGAATTCAGGTGTGTTGGTAGTTTCACTGTTGCCACACTTTACCAACTGAGCCATCTCTTCAACACCTATTTTTTTAAAGGGCTTAGTTTCATCTGTAACATTGAAATAGTATACACAAATAAGGTCACTGTTCTGAATATATATATATATATCAAATAGAAAATTGTCATTCTGGTTCTTCTTTGGAGCAGACTGATAGGGAAACAGTAAAGCAGTTTTCAGTCAGTCTGGAACTCCATTCGTACGTGTGTAACCTGGAAAATGACATTATTGAGTTGGATCTCGCCCTGGCCTGCATCTCTAGCACCATTTCAGACTACTCCAGACCAGAAGAGACAATGCATTCTCAGCAGGGAGTTTCCCTAAAACCTTTTGCTTGGAGCACCCAACAAAAATACCTGACCTCCATGAGTGACCTGTCTGGAATGAAGGTGGGGTTGGATGAGCCTAGCCTGGGAACCTTGGTAGAGAGTCAACAGAAGAGGATTTTCAGCAACTTAACTCCTATTTTTACCCAATCACCACAATTTTTAGGTTAAGCAATGTTTCTTTTCAGATCTGATTGCCTCTATTTTTTAAAGGTACAAACCCTTCTAAAGATGAACCAAAGCAAAATCCTTGTGAGGTAGAAGTTAGAAAAAAATTCACCACTAAGTCTATAGCTGCCTATTCATCCTTATCTTTCCCTCCTCCTCCCTTTTCTGTCTTCCTGCTTCAGAACCTACACTGACCAATGGAGTACATTCAGCAGTCTTCCTCCGGAGATGGGTATTACATTAGCAATGCAGAGGCAGTGTGTGGAATCTTGTGGACACAACAGACTTCAGTTCTGGATCAGTTTTGAGACCAGACTTGAAACATTTTGTTCTCTACTCTATTGAGTGGCTCTTTAATCAGCAGGGTTCTAATAATAAATTGCCTCTAGATTGCTGATAATCTTGATTGTGCCTGGTTTGACAAGGAATCTAAATGACTGTCTAGTTTAGCATACTGACTTGTAATATGTGTCTATCTTGTTAATCACTTTCTAGAACCAAATATAGTCTACGACATATACTAAAGTGGTCATTTTGTACAGTATTTGCAATTGAGGGAACTTATTTGTGGTTTGAGATCAGTGCAGAACCAAGGACAATACCTAGTTTCCTAGACACCCAATAATTGTTACATCACTCTTAACTTTTAAACTAAGCACAAAGAATAATCCCTAGTTTAAAATGTGATGATCCCAAGCTAGCCTCAAACTCGTGATCCTCCTGCCTCTGCCTCCTTCAGCAAATCCTACCGGCATGGTTAAGAGCACTGACTTCCTAAGGTCCTGAGTTCAATTCCCAGCAACCAAATGGTGGCTCATAGCCATCCTAATGAGATCTGGCTCCCTCTTCTGGAGCGTCTGAAAACAGCTACAGTGTACAGCTATAATAAATAATTAAATCTTTTTGTAAAAAAAAAAAAA
>NC_034613.1:13839033-13843161 GCF_900095145.1 Mus pahari | reverse complement strand
ATACCTTTAATCCCAGCACTCGGGAGGCAGAGGCAGGCAGATTTCTGAGTTTGAGGCCAGCCTGGTCTACAGAGTGAGTTCCAGGACAGCCAGGACTATACAGAGAAACCCTGTCTTGAAAAAAACAAAAACAACAAAAAAATGTGATGATCCCAAAATACATTGTAAACCCAAGTGTTTTTAAACTCTTACAAGCATTTTGATGTAGAATGCAAGCCATTGGAGATTTACCATTCCTATCTAATGGTTAGAAGCACTTTTTACAGGCAAGCTATCCAGGTGCTCGCTGGGCTTGGCCCCATAACCTCATGCAAAATACAGATGGATGCTTTGGTCAGTAAATTAGAAGAATCGTACCTGTATCGCTGAGTTATGATAAAGGTTCCAATAATGAATTTTATGCAAAGGGCCTAGCATTGTGCATGGTAGACATAATAAGTATAAGCTATTGTTACTGTTCTTACCTTTGTGGTTGATAATTTAACTTAACAGTTCTTTGGCCACCTCACACTTGCCACTTTCCCCTACTTGGAGTTTGTGAAGCACAGAGATGTAAATACACATCCCTCAGACAAATTTCAGCTTCTTAAACTGTGGATTTGTGACTGTGGGTATCACAAAAAAAAAAGGTGAGAAAAGTTTCTGTGCAGTGACCAAGAAAACCCTTCAAAAGCAAATGCATAATGAATCTGAAGTGTTTGTGGAAAGCACTCACCTCTGTTGCAGGGCTCAGGTACATTGCAGTCTTGGTTTTGAGCACAGGTCATGTGCACTTGGCATCACATGTACCATTGTAGTATGCAAGAGCAATGAATGCTACCTGAAACACCTTGACTCAGAATTCAGACTGCTGTATGTTAGGAAGCTGTAGAGTTTTGACTTTATTAATTATGCAAAATAATTTTAAATTCTTTTGCTGTTATTATTCCACTTGCAAGTATCAAATCATTATAATTTTGGATTGTAATTTAGCATATTTTTAATTGTTTGAAGACCCATAAGGTGGCCTGAGGACCTGAGATTGCTATCTAGAACCCACATGGTAAAAGAATAGAACTGACATGTTCAAGCTGTTTTCTGACTCCACATATGTCTTGTGTCCTATTGTACACATACATATACACACAGACAACATGAAAATATATTATTGTTATTTTTTAATTGCTGACTTGTATCTCAGAAGATAATCATTAAAATTTGCCCTGGTCTAAGGACAGAATCACCATCAGTTTTTTTTCCTTTTGAAATACAATTTATTGTATTTTTATTTTATTTTGAGAACTTCATACATAGCATCAGTCCTGGATTTCTGTCCACTTTAAACTGTATTCCCCTTCCTTCCCAAATTTATGCAGAAATACCCCTAAAAGTATTTCTGCTACTTTGTGCTGCATATTTATGCAAAGTGGCATTTTGGGTATTGACAGCTATAGAATCAAAATGTCTATTCACTCTGAAGAACTCTGAACACATTCTGTGTCCTGCAATATCAGATACCCATCCAAAGCTTAATTCTTCATGCAAAAGTAAGTGTATCCTTCTTGTTACAAACTTTCTTTTATCTTAAATGTATATGTATACAAAATAATTGCCTGAATATAAATCTCTTTATGATTTATTACTTGAATTACTATTCTTTTGCCTTTTTGCCCAGGTAAATGTAAAGTGTTCTTAGGTGAAAAGGGATTAATGGTAGAAACCTTGTGCTAACAAGTTATAGCCATTACACTCTCATTATCTGTTTGTGTTAATCTGCTCCTAGAAAGTGAGACACGGTTACCTAATTATTGACGCTCTCATATGAATCCCATGTCTCTTCATTATGAAAAGTCAGGCGAGAAAATAAAATTCACATCTTTTTGGATTTGATGGTTGGAACAGGAATTTAGGGTGTTCACCTTCTGTCAGTCAACTGTATCCAAAATTAAGTCAGACTAAAGCAACTTTGTCAGATTCTTAGTGACAAAAAAATAGAAGGGTTAAAATTTAGTTGTCCTTACTCTTATCAGGAGATAGAAAACACAAGAACTCTTCAGGAGATTATGTCAGGTTTTTGAAATACATGTGTCTTTAAAACAATGATAAATAGCTAGGATTAGAACAGAGAGGGACCACAATGCATGATCTATCTGACTCTTACTGTCTGAATGGCTGAGATCTGACTAAAAGAAATGGACAGTGATGACATTTCACTAAAATAACTTTGCCACATACTCAGAAAGGCTTTGAAAGAGCACCCACAGAAGCTAGCATAATTGAGATGCAGGAAAGGGTGGTTGTGTTTCAGTTTAAAACCCATGAGTAATTGTAAATGTCAACCTAGTACCATTGCTGCCTCATCATTATGTTGAGCAGAAATTGCTTCCTGGAAAGAGGTATGGCTCACATACCACATTCTTGTGCTGATGACTGACAAGTCTCTTGCTCAGGCCCAGCTGCTATTCTTCTCTCAACCTGAAACAGATACTTTCTATAGAGCATCCAGACACTTCGAGGACCGTATCTTACTGATGTTTTCAATGACTTCAAATACATGGAGGACTTATCACTGAAATGCTATGCTTTCTCCTAGGATTCATCTTTACTTGAAGCAGCTGTAGAGATACCTGAATCTAGTTGGTAGGAAGACTAGAAAGGAACTTGTTTATAGAATGGGTTATTCTATTTGTTTAGATCTTTGTCAGAAAAGAGTTCTTATAAACAATTACCAAGGTACTTTGTAGTGTATGTAAAATGGCAGATTGCTACAAAGCAGTTTGCAACTACACTTATGAATGGTTTGTTGCTGATGATTTTCAGCATTAGATTGATGGTTTCTTTTATTGTTGTTTTTTATTAATTATTTGACTCCTCCCAAATACACTCCTACCTCCCTAACTTCCTACATCTTGTCCTTTTTAAATTTTATAATAAATTATATATTATACATATTAATTTGTAATATAAAATATAATAAAACTCTGCTACAATTTGTGCTGCCCAATATACACCTGCATGTAGGAGTTTCCACTGGAGTGTGATCAACCTACCAAGATCCATTCCTTTAAAAAAAAACCTGAGTATTCATCCCCTTAAAACCATCAACTGACCATAGCTCCACAATTAAGAATGGGGGCTAATGAAACCGTTCCAAGTCCATGCTACAAGTTTACCAGTTTAATCATGTGTAGGTCTTGTGCAGACAAACGTACCAGCTATGAATTAGTGAGTACAGCAGCCCTGACATGTCCAGAGAATACTGTCTCCCTTTGGGCCTCTGTAAACTCTGGCTTTTATGATCTATTGGCCTCTCTGTTCCAAGATGGTTCTTGAGCTGCTTATTATTGCCATTCATGGAGTTTACAACTGGATAAGACTGTTGATGATCTTCCTCTAACCTGAAAAACCAACCGAGAACCTTTATACTATAAGAACAAGTCAGAAGGAAGGAAGCTTCCTGGTCAATGTCAATTTGACTTCTCCATGACTTGTATGTGACCAACACCAATGTGTGTGATGTCTTCAGTAATAGAGTATGACCATTAAGTTCTTATAGGAAAAAGTAGTAATGGAAATACCCTGTTGTTCTGGGGATCTCTGGGACCCCATGACCAACAGCCCAAGGGGAGATTGCTCTAAAGTTTTTATTTGGCAATGCATTGCTTCTTGGAAGAGCATAATACTATATATAAGGTAACTCCAATTACACTCAATATATCTGTACATATATGTATATATATATATATATATATATAAACACAAATATACATATATTACATATAACATTACATGTAATATGTAAGTGATATATGTGTATATATGTAAATTATATATACATATATTACTTATATATTATGTATATATTATATACACATATATACATATATATATACATATACATGTATATATTGCTTAGGTCTGGAATCACAGGATTATAATCCTAGTTACTAAGGGGGAATGGGCAGGAAGATTGCAAGTGCAAGTGCAGCCAAGGAAAGGTAGGGAAGCATTGTATCAAAAATTGGGTGGGGGAGGGGGCAGGGTTTTGAATAGTTCCATGGCAAAGTGCTTGCCTGGTATACAAGAGGATCTAAATTTAATCCCTAGTACTGTGATAATAGATAGGTAGACAGAGAGAGAGAGAGAGAG
>NC_034613.1:13803865-13838558 GCF_900095145.1 Mus pahari | reverse complement strand
ATATATATATATATATATATATATATATATATATATATATATATATGAATAATGATATAGGGATGCTTGAGAAACTGAGCTACACTAAAGCACTAGAAATCAAAGAAATGTCTCTTTAGTTTCTGAGGGACCATCTAAAAGCTGACATGAAGTTATTAACCTGGATATAATGCAAAACAATGTTTTGAAGTTTTCTAATTTTTCTTTTTATTTTATGTGTGTAGGTTTTTTTGTTTTGTCTGCGTGTATGTCTGTACTCTACATCCATGTCTGGTGTCCATGAAGGCAAAAGTTATTGAATCCCCTGGAACTAGAGTTATGGATGTTTGTATGCTGGCAATTGAAACGAAGTCCTCTAGAGGAGCAGCCAGTGCTCTTAATTACTCTAACCCCACAAAACAACTGTTTTAAAGTGTCAGACAATAGGCAGTGCAGGACTCTTGCCACTTAGGAAAGGAAAACATAGGTGGAGAGCCTTATATTCTTTTCAGTTCTCGGTCTTAATACAGGGAAGTAGAATCCAAGCTGATTCTACCATGACAGCCCTACTGATTTGAGAAGATACCAACATGTAGAGGAAGATACCAGAAAAGCGGGAGCTGTGCAACAGGATTCACAGATACTTCTGTCAGGGTTTCCCATGAGTCATGGGCCAACGGTTGGTTTATACATGTATAGAGTAAGATTGTGCAAGGCCTAGCAGCAAGAGGTTGAGCAGGACTGAGAATGAAACAGAAAACCTTAGGTGGTACAGTATTAAAAAGATGGAATGTCATCACAGCCAGCGCATAAAGAGCTCAATAAAATACTAAGAATTTAGCTACGGAATCACAAAAGCCTCGCATAAAAACCCTGCTATGTTATAGGCTTACAGCAATACTAGTGCTGCCTTGAAAAGCCTTTATGCAGGCCTTCATAAAGGCAAGGAGTATTGCTATGAATTGACTATCACCATAACAAATTATGTAAAGGAAGGCAATATGTAAAATTATTCCTTATATTATAGTATCCAAAATACCTTTGGATATATTTGGCAATTTTAAGCAAAGAAGGAAATATCAATCAATCTAAGTTAGAAAGCAATCAGTCAATATAAAAGAAACCTAAATCTTCTAATAGGATAAAGAATTCACAATAGCCATCTAAAAATATATCCAAAGATATAAAAGAGAATATGGTTAAATAACAAAACAGATGGAGGAAACTTAGGAAACAATATACAAACTATAATCTATCATCTATAAATGAAAAGAAAATATTTAAAAGCAACCAAAAGTCTCACTACACATGAGACAATACAAATCTGTAAATTTCTGAAATTGTTGGCCCCCTAGAGGCAAGAAGGAAAAGAAGGTGGAAAGTGTTTTGGGATAAAAGCTAAAAAGAAATCATTATTGAGACAGTTTTGCCATGTAGCTCTGGCTGGTCTGGAAGTCATTTTGTAGACCTGCCTACCTCTGTCTCACAAATGGTAGGATTAATTAAAGGCATACACCACCATATCTGACTTCTAATTTTCTGAAGCATAGTGGGAGGTAGAGTTAACTTTAAAATAAATGTCCAAGAACTCAGCAAACCCTAATTATAAAAAAAAATATTTCAAAGTAGAAAAGAGAACAACTGATAATTGCTACAAGCTAGAAAGGGAGTGGCTTGGTAGAAAGTGTCAAAAGCAAACTTAGTAGGGTGACTATAATTACAATGACCTACTATATAGTTTATAAAGAACTAGAAAGGAAGGGCTCGCTTAAAAGTCCCAAGCATGAAGAGCTCATAAGGCAAGGGGGGACTGTTAAAATTACCCTGATTGGGTCATTATATTTTATATGCTTTGTATATTTTTATGCATTTAGATTATCATGTTGTATTCTATGAATATGTTCTATTATGTTAATTAAGAACTTTAAAAAGTCTTGTTAACCAAAGGAAAGACCGCGTTTAGACAAATTACAGTCAAATAGCTAAAAGCTACACATAGAACTTATTTTTAAGAACCACTAGATAATACATATAATATACAGTAATAATAAATATACACTAATGTATTGTCAATTGGTTATTATGTCAGCAATAAATCATTATAATGTGATTTTTATTCAATTTAATATGCATAGAAATACATTTTTCCAAAACATGTAGTATATCTGCATACCAAAAGTGACATAAGAATAGTTCTGAAAGAGTAGAAAATATATAAATAAATGGTGCCACGGTCATAATTGGAAAATTCAATTTGTGAAACTACAGATTGCTCGCCATTGATTTTTGGGTCCAGTCAACAGCTCAGAGATATTCTTTGTAGAAACTGACAAGATGATTTTTATATTAACAGGGTCGGCAAATAACCTAAAACTGATCAAAGGACTCTTAAAGGATCCTGATGTAGCTCTCTCTTGTGAGGCTATGCCAGTGCCTCGCAAAGACAGAAGTGGATGCTCACAGTTATCTATTGGATGGAACACAGGGCCCCTAATGAAGGAGCTAGGGAAAGTACCCAAGGAGCTAAAGGGGTCTGCAACCCTATAGGAGGAACAACAATATGAACTAACCAGTACCCCCTAGAACTATGTCTCTAGCTGCATATGTAGCAGAGGATGGCCTAGTGGGCCATCAATGGAGGAGAGGCCCTTGGTCTTGCGAAGATCATATGCCCCAGTGCAGGGGAATGCCAGGGCCAGGAAGCAGGAGTGGGTGGGTTGGGGAGCAGGGCAGGGGGAAGGTATGGGGGTTTGGGGGACAGCATTTGAAATGTAAATGAAGAAAATATCTAATAAAATTTTAAAAAAGGAACTTTTTCTCTCTGCCCCTTTTTATGGGGGTTTATTGTAATTGTTTGTCTGTCTGACACAGAATCTCACATTGCCCTGGCTGGCTTTGCTGTATAGCTGAGAATGAGCTTCAGTTTCTGATCCTCCTGCCTCCATCTACCACATGCTGGGACCACAGGGGTGTGGAACCACACCCATCAAGAAGAGCAAAGTTAAAGGGCTTTTGCTATCTGATGTCTAGACTTATTACAAGGAAAGGGACTATTGGGAAAAGAAAATAAGTTCAATTGGGCATGGGGAAACAGCACACAAGAGAGTAGTAGGAAATGGATAAGATCCAAGTGCAGGGCTGGAGAGATGGCTCAGTGGTTAAGAGCACCGACTGCTCTTTCAAAGGTCCTGAGTTCAAATCCCAGCAACCACATGGTGGCTCACAACCATCCATAATGAGATCTGACGCCCTCTTCTGGTGCATCTGAAGACAGCTACAGTGTACTTACATGTAATAATTAAATAAATCTTAAAAAAAATCCAAGTGCAAAATGCACATGTATTAAACTGTCATAATTAATCCATCATTTTGCACAATGAATATATACTACTGAAAGCTATGATAAATAAGATTATAAAACTAGTCATAAGACATTAGGTATTAGTGAAAAGATACTCAAATGTAATCAATAAAATATGATACAGAAGTAGGTATGATTTTCAAATGAGTCTCAATGAATTAAAGGGATTTTATACTTTTAAAAACAGATTTTATACTTTTCTCAAAAAATAGGATCTGGGATAACTGGATATCTAAATGGTGAAATAATGAATTGTCATCTCAAACTATTCATACCAGTAAACTTGAAATAAATCATAGACCTACATTTAAAAACTAATTTATAAAATTTCTAGAAAATACATAAAAGAAGAACTTTGAGACCTCAATTCCTTAGAACAAATATATATTTTTACTGGAAAATTTAAATATATTACATTTTAAAATAAGTAAAATATATTAATATATTAAATGCATATTAATATTTTTAATATATTAAATAAATATTTAAAATATCTTTTGCATGTATTTTTAATTAATTATTTTATTTATTTATATTCCAAATTTTGCCCTCCCTCCCAATCTCTCCCTTCCAGAGTTCTTCACCTTATTCCCCTACTCCTTTGCCTCTGAAAGGGTACTCCCCACTAAGCCCTTCCCTGAGGTGTTCCCCCCACCATGGTGCATCAAGTTTCTGCAGGATTAGGTGCATCCTCTCCCACTGAGGTCAGACAAGGCAGCCCTCTGCTACACATGTGCCAGTGGCCTTGGACCGGAGAGTGTATGCTCTTTGGTTGGTGGCTCAGTCTCTGGGAGCTCCCAGGGGTGCAGGTTAGTTGACACTGTTGGTCTTCCTGGAGGGTTGCCATCACTTTCAGCTCCTCTATCCTTCCACTAACTCTTTCACAGGGGTCCCCGAATTCAGTCCAATGGTTGGCTCTAAGTATCTGCATCTGTCTCAGTCAGCTGCTCAGCTGCTGGTACTGCCTCTCAGAGGGCAGCTGTGCTATATGTTATTATATATATATATATATATATATATATATATATATATATATATATATGATAAGATACATTTTATAAAAATGAAAAATTGCTGGTCTTCTAAACACACAAAAAAGAAAATGAAATTGCAAATTCTAGATTAAGGGTTTCTTCTAATATAACACTTCATTTTCATTCTCTTGTTGCTGAATTTGTAATCATAAGAAACCATTATCCAAAACATATAAAGAATTCTCACAACTCAATAAAGACTGCCAATCAATAAAAGGGAAGGATGAAAAGGTATTTTGAGAACTTTATGAAGGAAGATTGTTATCCATAAGCACATAGCATGGTAATCAAGGGGCTGGACAAATGGCTCACTGGTTAAGAGCACTGGTTGCTCTTCCAGAGGACTAGGATTCAATTTCCAGCACCCATCTGGCTGCTCACAATTGTCTGTAACTCCAGTTGCAAAGGTTCCAATGACCTCTTCCAACCTCCTCTGGTGCTGCATCAAAATTAGGTACAAACATACATACAGTCAAAACTCACATATCCATAAAATAAAAAAATGAAATGAAAAAAATTTAGGTGATTAATACCTTTGGCCTTCATGAAGATATAAATTCAAATGCAATTTCAAAATTTATAGTTACTAGAATAGGTAAAATTTAAAAGTGACATGACTTAAGTGTTGGCAAGGATTTGAGACAATTGGAATATGTATACCTTGTAGATAGAAGCATAAAATGGGACAACCTCCACAACAAAAAGGTTTTGCAGTTTCTTATTAAGTTAAAATTTAATCTCAACTATGAGGCCAATTATCCCTACCTACTTAATCTGTGTATGACTACTGTTCGGGGCTGAAGATGGTAGGTCCTCTCCAGGACCTGTATTGAAGTTTGACCATCATTGTAGCAGAGTTGGCAGGTGACAATTACCAAAGAGTATATGCCATTGAAAAGAATTCAGGTATTTTTCATAGGACTGGATTAATTATCATGAGAAAGTTGTGATGAAAAATAAGACCATCTCTTCAATTTTCTCTTATCTTTTTCTTCTTACTTTGGGGTCATGGTTTGACCCTTGCGTAAAGCAAACACCACGATCTTGAATGACTTATCCTCTAGGTTCATGAGCGGTACTCCTTTATAAATACCTAGTCTTAAATATTCTGCTACAAGGGCTGGAGAAATGACTAAGCAGTTTAGAGGCCTCGCTCTTTTGGAGATTCCCAGCACCAACACAGCTCACAACTGTCTGTAACTCCAGTTCTGAGAGATTTGACTCCCTCTTCTGGTCTCCATGACTCTCACTTAGTGGAAAAGCAAAACACTCCCACATGTAATAAAATAATCTAAAAAGTTAAATATTCTGTTACAACAACAGAAACACTAAGAAAGCCACATAAAATCAGTTTGTAACAGGTGTATTCATAGTCACTAAAACTTAGAATTGACTCAAATACTCATCAGTATAGAATTGTGGTATATATTCTATTAAAAACCCTACAACTTAGAAACAATGAATTTGTTTACATGGTATCATCTACTCCTATCGACATGGTATAAATATGCCAATTGTCCCAAATCCTTGCCAAGACTTAACTCATGTCAATATTTTAACTTTAGCTATTCTAGTTACTATAGATTTTGATATTTTATTTTAATTTATAGCTTTATGAAGGCTAACAATTAAATAAAATAAATTTAAGTGACCCGAATCTTAAAATGAACAAATTATCAATCTATACATGACACCAGAGATAAATGATTAGACTGTTTATGTAGAATGTAAATACTATACAACTTCATATATATATGAAGAGCCAAAACATGATCGACTATTCTGTAAAGACAAACCTCTTCATGACTGCCTAAATCACGGGGAAGATAGCACTTTCTGGAATTAAGCTATGTTTTGTATCTTGACAGCATCAAAGATTACATAAATGTATATTTTCCAGAAGTAACTATACACATTTCAATAGGATGCATTTTATTTTATTTTATTTTATTTTATTTTATTTTATTTTTATTTATTTGTGGTCATTTTATTATTTTCTTGGGGTTTTTGTTTGTTTGTTTTCAATACATATCAACCACAGTTTCCCCTCCTTCCATTTCTCCCAGTACCCATCTCCCTCTCCCTCAGGTCCACTCTTCTTCCCTTTTTCTTAAGGGCAAGCCTCCCAGGAATATCAACCAAACATGTCATTTCATGTTGCAATAAGACTAGGCACCTCCCCTCGTCTTAAGGCTGAAATGAGGCAACCCAGTAGGAGGACAAGGTGGTCAAAATCAGACAAAAGAGTCAGAGACAGCCCCTACTTCCACTGTTAGGTGTTTCCCAAGAACACCAAGCTAGCAAGTAAGCATAACATATATGCAGAAGACCTAGCACAGACCCATGCATGCTCTGTGACTACTGCTTCAGTCTCTTTGAGCCACTGTGAGCTCTGCTTAGTTGATTCTGTGGGGTGTGTTCTTGTGGTGTTATGCATTTTAAATGTAAACTTGGCCTCCATAAAATCATCTTAAAATGAAAGCAGAACCCTCTCAGCTTGAGAAATGTGTACTCTCTTCTCTGCTCCCTGGAGTAGCATGAGCTCATTTTCCTGCTGAAAAGTGATGCCTTATTTATAAACAAATGTCAGTTTCTGCCTTGATGCCAAAAAGGAAGTCAGTCACATGCCCTTAAGGTTTTTGATGGGTGGGGTGAATATGTGTCAGAAAAGGAGCAAAGGATATCAATGAAGCACAGGCTGGATGGGGGATGGGGTGGGGTGTATGCAAGAAAACATCAGGGTGGAGTAGTAAAGATTTATTCTGGTCTTAGAAAGGGGCATGCCAGGACATGTTCCATTAAGAAGATAATCTCAGGGTGTGCGCTCACAAGAAAAGATCAAAAGGAAGTAGTGTGCAGTTTGCCTTAATGAAAAAACTTTGCAGTCAGTGAAGAGCCATCTCCCTAAGACTATGCTCAATAAATTGCCCTAAGGCCAACTGGATTTGTAGAAGCCTTTTAAATAAGTACAAGATTGCCATGTACTGTGTACTGTATTATCTGACTAACTCATAGCTTGAGGTGAATCCCACCATTAGATGTTTCTGGCTTTAATGAGAAGATGGGGCTGCTGGTTGAACACAATGTTCAGAAACAGAAAATGTGAAATTATTTTCCTTCCTGATCACTGGCTTCTGTGGTGTAATTCATAAAACTCCTAGTTGGAGCATCTCTAGCCTAAACAAACAAAGAGCCAGACAGCCTCAAATTAGTCCAGCTGATTTATACTAGTTTACACATGACCTTCTTTTCTTCTAGAATCTTTGTTGGGCTGCCCGACTAGCTCTATGTTCCCAACACCTGCATGAAAGAAAAGAAATAAAAACAAGAGTGCTCTCTATGAGTTCACTCTTTTAGTGTCTCCACAGATCTTGAGAGGGATGTTGCAACTCATGGTGAAAAGAGAATGAGGCAGCTGCTGTGTGTGTGAAGTAGGGATTTTTCTGGCTCTTTATCAATAGCAACTTCCGTGATGTCTCCTTCCCTTAGCAACTTCTTTCAAAACACTCATTGACTTCTCTTTTGTTTTCTTCCCTCCTAATCAACTAGGAACAAAGTGTGACAGCACAACTTGACATCTGTAAGCCACAGAAATAAGCTTCCACTGGAGCACTGCTAACAGGTTCAAACTGACACTCTTCCATCCACACAAGCTGTCTAACCTAAAGTCTTGCCAATTGAAGATTTTAAAACTAAATTTAATATGAGGATGATAATTACATTTAGTGCAAAGGCTTGCTATGTATGAGATAACCCTTGGCGAACACATGGAACATGCTTCTGAAAGGGCATAGTGCTTGGCTTTAAAAGCTAAGTTGTCACTCTTAACTTGGAAGAACTTTATCACAGGATGCTGCATTTTATCCTATCTATGAGTGCTCTTGAAATTATAGGCTTCCTTCCCTCAACTAAGTCATTTATCACTGTGCTTACAATCATAAGCCTTCAACTACTAGTTCTTCAAATTAATCTGAATGTCAAAACATGCACAAAACAGACATTATGATGCCAGTAACTCAGGATAGTAACAATATCTAATTGTGTTTTTTCTTTTCAACTGAGAGTTCAAAAAATAAGTTTAGGGTCTTAACTGAGATTCTAAGCCCAAAAATGTATTTTGAGCTAGTAGCATAAAACTGTGTGCGACCTTTGGTGGATACCAGGAAAGAGAAAGGTTCCATCTCTGGCATTTGCCTAGAACCATGTATTTATCTAGTTTTCATGTTAATCCTCATAGATCTCTGGATATGACTCATCCTCTTTTTGCTGGCATCTTGTTTGGTCTTTCCTAATCAGGTCTTAACCTGCCTCTTTATTTTCAAGCATACCCCTTTAGATTCATTTTTAGCATCTAGCGTCTTCCAAAAAGAACTGACACAACTCTGTCTACATCAAATCATGGTTTCCTCCCTTCTGGGTAACCCTGACACAATATATTTCCTGTCCATACTCTGCCATGTCCAGCTTAGGACTTTATTAGAGACTGGATCATGCTAGGTGTGCGAGAAGCTGTGGCAGATGAAATGTATACGGAAATCTCTGTCTACAAGAGGCTTATGTTTGTTTTGTTGTTTTGTTTGTTTTTAGAGAAATGGTATAAACATGAAAAATATTTCATAGATGAGAACAAATTTCCCATCTACTGAATGCAGAATAAGTTACTGGGCCTGAGATGCAGAGTAGTCTTAAAGCTCCACTTAACCTGCTCTCTTGGTAAGAATATAGAATTGGGCATAGCAACCACAGCAAAGCTGCATCGCTCATGTCAACTAGAGAGCAGTATTCAAATAGATGAGCAAGCAAAACCAATCATCAAGGGTGAGTCATTAGAGAATACTTTTCCAAGGATGTGGAACTTAATAAGATCTTGAGGGAAACAGTAGTTTAGTGAAACACCAAAATAGGAGGAGGGAGTGTAGGGCATTCCAGACTAGGGAACAGTGTGCACAGAGGTGTGGCACCAGGTATGCTAGGAGGTTGTTTGGGAGTGATGAGTACAGTGATGAAGAGCATCTGAGAGGAAAACATTTAGAAGAACCTAGAGGCAAATCTAAGGGATTTGATTTGCTCCTGTGACTGTCTCACAAAATCCTGGGACTCCTCTGTCCAGAATGGGTGGGAGAGAAAGAGAGATTAATTGGGAGGGGACCTCTAAGCAAGCCAGGATCAGGGGAGATGATTCTACTTTAACCAGATGTATCACCCTTTTCTCTTGTTTGTTATGTTGGAGGACTATGTAAGAAACCTTAAAAGGAAGCCTCCAATTTAGAAATATATATGTATGTATGTATGTATGTATGTATGTATTTATAATATTACAAAATGCTTCATTATGTTTTTGAAGTTCTATTGACCTAGGATTTACCTTCCTCTAATAGTGTCCCAGTTTTCCAGTGGTTTTCTTAGATAGCTGGACTAAGTAAATAGGATGCTTCTTTCATGTTACAATCTACCAAATATTTAAAAGCAATTGTCACATGCCCATAAGTTTTTCTTTCCAAATTAATCAACCTGTGTTTCTTCTTCTGTCCCTCTAAAGATAAAACAATGAGTCCTCTCAGCATTAAGACTGGGTTCTGCAACATGCTCCACCCGATTCATCTTCTTACCTCTTCCTCTTCACAGGCATAGTTACTGTACCAGAGCAAACACCTAGAAAAGAAAATTGAAATGCACAAATGGAAATCTGTCACTACAATCACAGTGACTCCTGTTCCACAAGTTACTGTAACTTGGGAATGCTGATTGCAATATAACCAGTGCAGTCAATTAGTTCTCTCCCTTATAAACACCTGGGGCCAAAATGAGGTGAGCCTATTGAAAGCAGAAGTATTATAGTATTTATATAGTGCAGGACAAGTCTGGATTTGTATCTACTTCTGCATACTACCCAGATGACTTTGACAAAACCACTTATTACGGAAACTCAGTACCCTTTTCAGTAAATGAGTTGTAATAAAAATAACTAATTCATGAACTCATGTTCATTGAATCAGGTGCTGTATGTGACTGCTGTACTCCTGCTAATGTCAATCAAAGTCAAATGACAATTGCTTTCTTCATTACCTCACTGAGGTTAGGTGCACACCTCTTTCTAATCTCTATTTCACCATGGTTTCACTTCCTCTTCCTGGATACAAAATTTAAACAGGTACTCATCAAGCCTCACCTTTCTCATTGGTGACAAAGAGCCACCTCCTTCAAAGACACAGGTACTCATCAAGCCTCACCTTTCTCATTGGTGACAAAGAGCCACCTCCTTCAAAGACATTGACTGCATCATTTTCTCTGAATGGGGATTAAAGAAAGAAATCACCAACAGTGAACGTGACTTCTATCTAAGGTTTTATTTATTGTTTTATGTGCAAGTGGACTGCTACTATTCAACCCTAAGATGTTGGTGGTGTGTCCTAAATAATTAACCTCCTCTTAGTTTATCAGAACAGTAGCTCCTTTGGGCATGAATGTGAAAGGAGACAGTAGGAGCATGGAGGGCCTTGGAGGAAGAGAAGGAAGGAAGAAATTATAGAATTAGATTTTAACTTAAAAAATACAAAATAGTGTCTCTTTCAAAGCAATTACAGGAACCAATCAATTACTCTATATTTTCCTACTTCCTAAGGCCCTAAAAGAGGGATTCTAAGAACATAACCAGGAGTTGGACAGAGGAGGAAGTGAAATGAGACATTTTCTTAGAAACACAGAATGGACCAATAAGAAACCCTTTATATAGTCACTTTTGACCTGCATTGTATTATTTAAATGCAACAAGTTTTCTAGGTTCAAATTCCATCACACAAAGCAATACACATTCTTATTTTCTTTGAACTTCCTTCAGTTATAATCTTATGCTTGTATTTCATATGCTCCTGGATGTTGTGTGAAAATCTAGCATTCCCTAGATTTTCGCTTTGACATCTAGAACCTCAGGTATTTCTAAACATGAACTTTGACTTCCTAGACAGAGCAGTCACAAACATTGTATTCTCCTCTAGTGTTCCATGCCCTGTATGATGCCAAATTTTCTATGTACAGTAACAGTTTTGATAACCCTTATAGTCTATCAGCCAAGAACTTGGTGACCCTCTGAGCAAAAGTTTGGCTAACTATTGAGATGAGAATGTGGGAATGGCATGGGGATTAATGGGAAAAGTGTAAAGTGTCCCAGTCTCCAGAAATACACTTAGATCTTCACTAGGACTAGAAATAAAGCAAATGCGAGAAAGGGTGTACATATTACAGCATACCTTTACAATTTAAGTTACCTTTCTATGGATTGTTGTTTAAAGTATCAAATTATGAATCAAATTCTAACTAAAGTATCCTTTCACCCCTTCCTATCTTGATTGATAACTTTTCCCTTTTCTTTACTTTTCTCTTCCTTTTCCTTCTCTATGTCACTATAATAGTTGCATAGCACATTGAATCACATCATATATATATATATATATATATATATATATATATATATATATGTATGTATGTAATTTCTTTAGCTTCTCTCTCGAGACTTATATGTACTGTCATGTGCAAAGCTTAAGGAAATAGTAAAAGGACAGTAGTTGGCCTGAAAAAAATCATGTTTTAGTACACTTGGGAAGCTTTTTGTCAGAATCAGATACTTTTAATTAAGACTTACTGGAACCCGTCAGACCTCATTTTCAAGGAGCATCCTTTTTTACTCTCTCTTATGAGGTTATATCTTTGAGTATAATGTAGGAGTGTCTTAACCTAGGCACAAAACTTTGGACTCATTAGATGATAACTGGTTGTCCAATATAGAATTCATTACACAAGCGATTATATATGAACATAGTAACCTTTTAGCACACACAACTCAGAGCATATATAAGCAAAAAAACTGAATGAGAAAAAGTTTTGAAAGTGATGTTACCCAAGGAAGTATAGAAGGCAGTTGGAAAGTATTGTCTAGTAATGCAGGGATGGCTTTAAGGTAGGCCTCTCAAGATCCCCAGATGTCAAGATTGAACAGGTCTGGGAACATTCCTGGCATGTAGTACGGCCTGGGAAGAAGAATCAGGGGTGAAAGTAACATATTTGGATTTGCAAAAACGAACAACTCCTTTTGCCAAACATGTTTTTCCCCTCAGTGTTCAAAGAAGAATAGGAAATGCAATCCATATGGTTTGGACACACTTACGCTCAATTATGAAGAGCTTCAAGATATTTTCTAACTTCTCAAGGTTTTAAGCTCCTTTCCTCCCTAAAGAACAGGAAGTCTTAATTTTCCTAGCTTGAGGGAACTTGCAAATGCAAACGATTTATGTTGGCTTTTAATATGAGGGTGCATGGGTTTAAAGTCAGAAAGATTTGTTATAACCCAATGTCAAAACTATTGCCAGTGATGTGTGTGTGTGTGTGTGTGTGTGTGTGTGTGTGTGTGTGTGTGTGCTCTAGATTTGATATCTTTTAGAAAAATTCCAACTTGGTTTTTGTCTTGAAATGGAAGAGAACATATTTTGAAAGAAGAAAATGCAGGAGGGTTAGAATTTATAGAGGGATTATTATGGTTCCAGCCCAGTTATACAGCTGGACAAATCACCTCCATATGCTAACATAGCTCTGGGTATTTTTTAATTTTTTTCTTACATCTGTAAGAGGGAAGAAATCTCTATGTTAATAAGTACGCCATTTGATATTTTTTAGCTCTTATCTAATGACTTAGATGTGAGAAGATTGTCGTACTTAGGGCTAAGATTTTTTGTTTTTGCTGACTTTCATCTGACATGCCACCGATTTTTACATTTTTATTTGATTCACCAATAAGAATTGCTGCCTTATACCTGGGAATACAGTTCATTATTTCTACCAGAGATCATAAGAAGGATACTCTTTTCTGGAATCAATAAAGAAGGAAAGGTCATAATGGAAACTTAGACAAAAGATGGAATCACAAAGACATTGTGTTATAGCTTGTTTTACCAACCCTAGATACTGAGTGTTAGCAATGCTGCTCTACCTGGACACCTACCAACAAAATAATTAAAGGTGGATTTGATCCATTCAATTGCACAATATATGAAATGATTATAGTACCTCCCATGTTTGTACAATGTGTGTCAATATAAAATAAAACTTCGGCTCCTGTGTGTAGCTCGGTGATATAGGGCTTGCCTAGGATAAGCAAGACCCTTGATTCTGTCCTCAGTACTAAATAAATAAATAAATAAATATATAAATAAATAAATTTTATTTTACTTGTGTGTGTATTTGTCTGTCTGTCCATATATGTGTGTATGCATGCATGCATGTATGAGTGTACAGGAAAAGATGTACTGGGATGCTGGAAATTATGTGTTCAGAGGCCAAAAGAGTGTGTCAGACCCTCAGAGTTGGAGTTATAAGCATTTTTAGGACAACCAGCTTGTTAAATTGAATCTAAACTCTGATGTTTTCATGATTATGCAGAAAGTAGCCTGAAGCACCGAGCTATCTCACTAGGTCCTATTTTTAATGTTTTGAAAAGACTATATAAAAATATCTACCTATATAATCATATATATAATTATAATTTATGCCCTAATCTCAACTTCCACTCTCTCTGACTCCTTCTTATATGGAATCTGCAATTATTGACAGGTCAACCAAAGGTGGAAAGTTTTGACCACAGAAAATACCATGGTCATAAAACATACAAAGCCATACTTTCTCACTCTTCTCTGGTTTCTCAGTCACTTTCAAGTTCAAATAAAGAAGTTTATTTTATTTTAACCTTACATGTCTAGCTCCTGTGTGGTCTGATTGTCCGAAAATAGACATTTTTGTCTTTTATATTTGAGTATCTGGGTCCAACTAGTCTGTCTGGTATCATTCCACCTGTCTAGAAATAAACAGTAGGGATGCTTAAATGTAGGTCTCTTGGCACCACCAAGATAGTTTCTATCATTATTAGGACTCCTGCCACAGCTACTATGAAAGTTCTCTGCTTACATTGGCTGCAAGGATTATTTTCTTAGAATAGTCATAATACTAATTTCCTTGGTGAGGTTAAATTATTGAGAGATGGAGGCTGGCACATTCTGATTTAAGAACAATGACTCATTAACAGAAGAGTAATCATGTTAGAGACTTTGCACTAAAACAAAGTGATTGAAGTAATATCCAATGTGAACAGAACATGACTCAAGTCATTTAGCTTTAAGAATACCTTATTCTAACTGTGTAGCTTGGTTTCCATGTGGAATTCCTTACAGTGGGAGCTGGGACTGTCTCTGACTATATTATCTATCTTCGGGACTTTTTCCTCCTATTGGGCTTCCTGGTGTAGCCTCAATAGGAGAGGATGTGCCTAGTTTTAAGGCAACTTGATATACCAAAGCTGGTTGATAGCCATGGGAGGCCTCAACTTATTTAAGAAGAAAGGAAGGAGGAGTGGATAGAGGGGAGGGAAGATGGAAAGGACTGGAAGAAGACAAGAGAGGAGAAACTATGGTCGATATGTAAAGTTAATTAATTAGGTAGATAGGTAGGTAGGTAGGTAGGTAGGTAGGTAGGTAGGTGGGTAGGTGGTAAGGTGGGTAGGTGGGTAGGTGGGTAGGTGGGAAGGTGGGTAGGTGGGTAGGTGGGTAGGTGGGAAGGTGGGTAGGTGGGTAGGTGGGTAGGTGGGNGGGTAGGTGGGTAGGTGGGAAGGTGGGTAGGTGGGTAGGTGGGTAGGTGGGAAGGTGGGTAGGTGGGTAGGTGGGTAGGTGGGTAGGTAGATAATTAAATATTAGAGGAAAAGGGGAAACCTTGTTTTAGTTTAGATCTAAGATGTTCCCCAAAGGCCCATGTCTTAAAGACTTGTAGCCATCTCAGTTTTGTTAAAAAAAAAAGTAGTAAAACAAACCCTCAAGAGAGGGGAGTTAGTGAGAGACTTTAGGTCTTTGAGAATGTGTTCTTAGAGACAGTGAGTCCCGGGTTCCTTCCTTCTATTTCCCATTTTGATCACAAAGTAAGGAGTTTTTCCAGATCCTTCTGCCATCATTTACTGGAGCCTTCCCCCATTAAAGGCTGAAAAACAACACAGCCAACCAAGTATAGACCGAAACCTCTAACACTGGGAAAGAAAGTAAATAGTGCCTTTCTTAAGTTGATTATCTCAGGTATTTGTTATAAAAACAGAAAGCTATTGGCAGGTAACCACATGAGGAAGATCCTGCTTTTAGTTCCACTTTAATAATGAGAAAATATGATCTCAGAGTAGTTCAGCCACCTCCTAAAGTTGACATTATTAGTAAGATGTAGACAGGAAAAAGAACATGAAGCCTCTGAATACATATCCAGTGTCCTTTGTCTTACAAAGGTAATGTGTTGTGAGTATTTTGAAAGGTTAACACAGGTTTTTGAAAATCTATTGTTTTATACATCTCATTAACTCACTCCTTTCAGGAAAGAATTCTCTTTAGGCTGGTATAATGTTTTT
Organism: Mus pahari; assembly: GCF_900095145.1. Lineage (NCBI taxonomy): Eukaryota > Metazoa > Chordata > Mammalia > Rodentia > Muridae > Mus > Mus pahari. The sequence continues at coordinate 13,822,762 of NC_034613.1, read as the reverse complement.
TCTTCAGTTGATACTCCATAGTTTAGAACAAGAAATTTAACCTCTCTGAGGCATAATGTTTTTCATCAATGAACCAAAGATAATACTGCAGAGTATTGGTACATATTAAATAGGATAACACAAGTATTCTTTATATGTGGGAAGATGTGTTATCCTTCTGGAGCTTAAATCTAACTGTGAGTCCACAGAAACCTAGAAAGCTCCTCTATGTTACAAAAAGACAACGTCTGAAAGATATATTTAGGAATATATAGGAATTGTGAAGCAAAGAAAAAATGCACTTCATTATTGTTAAAAGTATCATTTTACTCTGGCAGTTCTTTCTAGAATCTCAAATTAAGCAGGAAAATTGACAGTACGTTTAAATCCATCCTTTCTTTAGAAAGGATGTCAGCGCATAACTGAACAACTGTTTCTTTGGACACATTTCTGAGATCAAGTTAAGTTAAATAAGCCCTTTAAGTTAGAAAATTATTTATTTGAACAGCATCCCTAAACATGTACTTTGTGTACAATGCTAAGACAGGAAGGTAGGGGAAAGATAAAGAACAGTTCCTACATTCAAGAAACTACAATTAAGGATGTAGTACATAAAACTAAAGGTGAATCATGAGAAGTTTTAAGGCATCATCAAGGAGAACAGCATCTTAAGGTCATTGTAAGCCATTGAAGTTTTAAACAAGGGTGCGGCCTAATCAGATTTGTATTTTATGTGGATCACTAGTTGCAGTGTGAAGAATGGATTGTAAAGAACAAAACACTGACTTAGGCAAACCATTCAGAAAAAAAATGTTGCAATAACGTGTGAGATGATGACAATCTGGATGGAGTTACCAGCAGTGGACACAGAGAAAACCATACAGCACAGCCCAGGTGCAAAGACTTCTTATCTTATCAACAGGACAGAAAAGCAGTAGGGAAGTAATTTTCAGGAAATACAGGAGCAAAGTCTCAAAGCCTTCACTAGAGATCTGACTATAGCCTGACTGAGTGTACAAAAACGTGTTGAGAGAATTATGCATTGAGTTTTGGTTGGTTGACTTCTTTACAATGGAATCTCACTACATGATCTTGGCTAGTCTGGAGTTCACTTTATAAACCAGACTGACCTTAAATTCAAAGAGATTCACCCATGTCTGTTTTCATTTATTAAACAATGCTAGCTGTATATTTTTTATGAAAGTACACATGCTGTAAGTAGCTGAGAAGAAGAGGTCAGGGAGAGAAAGGAAAAGGAAGAGGAAGCGGAGGAGGAAAGAAGGAGGAAAAGGGAAGATAATGAAAGGAAAGGGCATTAGATTTCACTTGATTTCAGTATGATTTAAGGCTAAAGGAACACTGAGTTTCACATCCTACTCTTTTTTTTACAGGCAGTATTTTATTTTTTTCCAAGATACCTCATCCCATAATCCTTCTCCCATTCTGACTTCCCTTTCTTCTCTGAGGCAGGCAGGGACCCCTGGGTATCCTCCACCCAGGCACATCAAGTATCTACAAGGCTAGGTGCTTCCTCTCCCACTGAGGTCAGACAGGGCAGTACAGTTACAAGAACATATCACAGGTACAGGCAATAGCTTTTGGGATAGCCCCTGCTCCAGTTGTTCAGGACCCACATGAAGAAGGAGCTGCACATCAGCTACAAATGTATAGGGAGGCCTAGGTCCAGTCTATGCATACCTTCTTCTGGTGTGTCTTAAGACATCTACAGTGTACTCATATATATAAAATAAATAGATGATTCTTTTTAAAAAAAGAATAATGGATGCAAAAGAATCGAGACATTCTTATTTCCTGAAATCTTCATAGGTGACCACCTATGCATTGTTATAATGGAAGTGAGTTTCATGCCAGTCAGAGCTATATGGCAAGGGCAAATCTTTTTCTTTTAATTTTTAAATTAAAATCACAAGAACAACAATGTATTGACAGGTAGCATGATATCACTTACCTTGCATGTAGACAGAAGGTTAACAAGTCACAAGAGTCTTTGTATCTATTTAGTTCCCTCTGTTTATTATGCTATTCTCTCCTCTCACCACATCCTCATGGTGTGCTCACATTTGGACTCATTCACTGCTGGGAGAAAGCTTCTTCTGACTCCATAGAGAGGAGGCTGTCTCCCCTGCCCTTGCTTCTGTGGCACCAATCTCTTATCTCTCTCAGAGTACTTTTAGCAATTTGCAAACATGACACTTATAAATGTGATTAATTGGTTCTTTGTCTATGACCCCTGCCAAATTGTAAGCTTCACAAGGAAAGCACTCAAGTCTCTACATGCTCATTTCTTTTTTAGAAATGTATTATTTTATGTTTTTCCATGTCCTGATAACTTGTATGCCTATGCAAGAAATACATGGTGCCCTCGGGGACCAGAGAAAAAAAGGCATAAGATTGCCTGAAACTAGAGTTAAAAATGTTTGTGATCTGCCATGTGGGTGCTGGGAGCATACTATGGGTCATTTGCAAGAGCATCAAGTGTTCATAACTGTTGAGCCATTTCTCCAGCTACTCTGTGTGTGTGTGTGTGTGTGTGTGTGCACATGTATTTACACATTACATCGCATATGCCATTATCCCCCCATGTCCTTGGATAATTGATTGTAGAATACTCTAAAGACACCAAAATTCTCAAATTTATTATTTAAAATATGGTACTTCTTATATAAACTATGGGCATTCTCCCATATAATTCAAATCATTTCTGCATTATTTACAGCATCTGATATAATGTAAGAAAGAGGTCATAAATTTGAAATGGAATGATAGAAAGACATGGAAGGAAATGAAAGAGGGAGAGGTGTGAGTGATGTAGACATTTTAAATTAAAAATAATATAATGTAAATAATATATAAATGGTTGTTATGCCATATGTTTGTAAGTTTGTGTATCAATAGGATCAGATTATTGTTTCAATATGTTCTTTGCACACCTAGATAAGTACAGACATGAAATTCTATGTCTATCTATGACTATGGCAGATGGACTTTAGTAGGTATTTGATAAATACATGTTGAATCTTCTTCAATATACACAAAGGATGTCATTAGATTGTGATAAAATAGGAAATCTCCCCAGGAATTTCAGTGTAACCATCAAGACAGATCACAGATTCAGAACATGATACAGCAGAGGCATTCCTTGTTTCAAACTAAATCGCTATTTCCACTCAACTTTCATTGATCTTTTCTTCTCCTGATATACTTGGGCTAGTTTCCATTTATAACACACTAGCTTACATCTCTAGTCTTCCTGACCATTCTGTACAGTTCTCTTCTCTTTCAATCAGGACAGAGTTAGTTTCTCCAGTAATTCTTCAACTGGGAATTTTAGTCCTTGGGGTCATGTTCACATATAGTGAACCCTTCGCTTCAAAAAAATTCCAAACTGGATTTTCTCAATAACTGTTTTATATCAAAGACAGCTGTGAAACAAAGTTCATGGTAATTTGATAATTTATTCAAATGCATGTTGTTGTTGTTTTTTAAATTTTGTCCATTCAATAGATGATTTGTTTTCTGTTGGATTTCTAGCTAATTAGATTGCTTGGTTTGTTTAAAACAATTGTCCTCTGGCATAATTTACAATGGTGAAGATTATACTCCTGCAATGACTTTCTTTCCTCTTTTCATCAAAATAAAGAGACCACTGGATCCAAAATTACAAGCTTCCACATGATTTGCCAGTTCTAATGAGTCATGACTTCCCTTAAGGACATGGCTTCTAGTGTACTTCAATATAATTCTGGAAAGCAGCAGAGAGGTGAAAATGTTGGGTATGTAATGTGGAGCTCCTGAAGAAGACATTAGGGTGTTGTTAAATGCACCAGGCAGAAATAGGAAGTTGAGAGGTCTATGTATGGCATATCATTAATGCTACGCTCTGACAGAATTTTTTAACAGAACTTTATTATAATTGCTTAGAGCCTTAGAGTAGATTTTGTGGATTTCACAATGATCCGACATGATCTTATCTGGGACACAGAATATTATATGTCAGTGATTTATGAGGCTGCATCTGTCTTTTCACTAAAGAGCCAAAAAGAATTACACAACATATAGCAAACTAAAATTACAGCCAATGAAGTCATAAATTTCACATTTCATCCAAACTATGTAAAGATAATGTTTTTTTCCTACATTCCATTGTCTTTAGATTATATATTAACTGGCAAATGAACACATAAAATGGTATGCATTGATGTAGTACTACATGACACTTTCATGCTATATGTGTATATTGTGTAATATTGAAATCAGCTTAAACATATCTGTTTTCTGAAATATTGATCATTTCATTATGGTATATGCAATAAATATTCTTTTTCTCACTTATCAAGCTCTTTGCAATATGAACATCATCTATAGAATTTTTAACCCTATAGAGGGCATGGGGAATAGGGAGACAGCTCAGTCTGTAAGGTGACTGCCATGGACCCAAATTCAGATCCTCAGTAACCATGTACAAGCTAGCATTTAACCTCAGCACTGGGGAGTCAGAAATAGGCAGATCCTTGGAGCTCAGGGGCCAACAACCACAGCTGAACCAGTGAACTCCAGGTTCAGTGAGAGATCCTGTCTCAAAACCACAAAGTTGTAAGCTATTAAATAAGACACACTAATGTTAACCTCCAGCTTCCATAATCAGATGACACACGCACTCTCTCTCTCTCTCTCTCTCTCTCTCTCTCTCTCTCTCTCTCACTCACTCTCTCTCACTCACTCACACTCATGCTCACACATGCACACACATAAGCACAACGGCACATGTATACATAATTTTTTTTTATTATTATTATTATTTTCTTTATTTACATTTCAAATGCTATCCCGAAAGATTCCCATACCCCTCCCCTCACCTCTGTTCCCCTACCCACCCACTCCCACTACTTGGCCCAGGCCTTGCCTTGTGCTAGGTCATATGGAGTTAAAAGACAAAGAACATGGGATTTTCATGTTAGCATACTTTCATTCCAATTCTACATCCACCATTTAGCCGTGAGTGACCTTCGTGTAAGCTTCATAGTCTCTTTAGTCCTTAGGTGTTTTTATCAGGCATGTGGAAATCATGTCACATCCTTTATAGGGTCTTTATGCTAAATAAAATAACATATGAAAATATCTGGAACACTGTTTGGCTTGGGGAATAATGCACTTTTTGAATATTATTGCTCTGTTCTTTTTGAAATAATTTGGCATGAAGTTATGAAATTTTTATTTTCCATTTCATTTCAGTAGACATCAGTTTGTTGGAAGAGAAATTTAATATATTGCTTTGAAATCATCAGCATTCTTGGGAATGCATTCCTATTTCACATAGGATCAAATTCACATTGTTTTACATTCTAAAAATTATAAAAATGAGGAATTTTAATCTTTACTATAGCTGTTGTTTCTGGCAGCATGTTATCAAGAAATAGCCCAAAGTCTCAAGTAACAGAATTTAAATATGCCTCACTGATTTATGTAATAAAGAAGATACTGATGGAGTTTTCCTGAAAAGAACGAATAAACAAATACGGGCTTCTGTGGAGGGAGATTTGGTTTTCTTCAGAGATGCAGTCCGCAAGAGACTCCCATTGCTCCAGCAGATGACTCTCTACCCATCCACATACTGGCAGCACTAAGTGAACTTAGTAGGTTTTAATTTGGGAGAGAGAATGATTTGGGAGTTAAGGATGAAATTGTACAAGAGAGAATGGTATGCGGAATGGATCAAAACACATTATATACATATATGTAATTCTCTTAAAAACAGAACCATCTCTCCAGCTCCATACGTAATTCTCAAATCATAAAAAATTTGGGGGAAATATTAGTTTTTGCTGTATAAATTGCAGTTATAGTTTCTTGATATTTTCTGGGTACAGTTTTACTCTTTGCTGAGAGGCACAGCCAGAACATCTCCTGGCATTCCTGTTGTCCCTGGTCCCTCCTCCTGCTGACTCATGCTGTGGAGGCTGAAGCCTGGCTGACTCTGTTAGTTCCACCACTGCTGATTCCTGTCTGCTATCACAGCTCTACCAACCTGGACTGCCAGTATATCTGTGAAGTGTTTGTGAGTGGATAGAGCTGCCGCTGCTAACCTGTGAACTGAACTGATGATATCCAGACAACACAGAAGGGAGTTGTTCCAAAGAGCCTTTCTAAACAGGTCTACTTCCCCCATATTCTTTCTTTTCCACTACCTCTGTTGGGCAGTGGGCTAAAAGGGAGATTGAAGCATTTAAGAACCATCATTAAAAGTATACATTGAAAAAATTAAAGTTACAATTTAGAGCTTTATTGTGCTTTATACTTTAATTACATGTTTCCTTAGCAATTAGGAAGATAAAAGGTTTTCTATATTCAAGTTTTTAAAGATATGTAAATTGGGTCAGACACGGTGGCATGAGGTATAACTGTAATTCCTGGTTACTTGAGATGCAGAGATTGAGTTCAAGGTTATTTGAGATACATAGTGAGACCAACACTCAAAGAAAAAAAAAGTAGACCCAGAAACGCAAATACAGAAATACAGTACGTATTCACTTATAAGTATATATTAGGTAAATGATAATCAAGCTACAATCCACAGACCCAGAGAGGTTAGGTTACGAAGTAGGCTCAGGAGATGGATGCATGGATCTTCCTGGGAAGGAGAAATTGAATAGAATTGGGAGATGAACGTGGGGGAATGGACTTGTGGGAACAGGAGCAGGAACAGGATAGAATCAGGTATAGGGGAAAGTGATGGAGGAAAAGAATGATGGCAGAGACAGCTGGAATTGGGGGAATTGGGGGTGTGGTGTGGAAACCTAGTAGAGTGGAAATTTCCTGGAATCTGTAAGAGTGATCCTAGTGAGGACTCCTAATTATTAAGAAGTCTCAAGTGGCCAGCTCTTGTAGCCAGGCAATCCTGTGTACAGGGAAAGGGGTGCTGTATATATCACTAGACAACCCAGACTGATGCTAGGACAGAGGGTCATTCTCTAAAAACTGGCAGTTGAGCCAAATTGCCAAGAACAACATCCACATAGTTCATTGAACAAGAGAGGTCAAGCTGGTACCTGCACGGAACGTTTACACCTATGTTCTTGTCTCCTCGGTGTGGGAAAGTATTCTACAGGCTATGAAAACAAACAAACAAACAAAAAACCTGAACACCAACCCAGCTATAAAACTCTCAACCTACACAATATATCCTGCCTGCAAGATATGTTATAGCAATGGTGGTGTAGAACTTGTAGGAGTGCCCAACCAATGTCTGAGCTCATTTGAGGCACACTCCACAAGAGGGTATCCATGCCTGACATTGCTTGGATGTCCAGGAACTGGAGACTGGGTACCCCAGAGACATAGGATAGAACCAAATATAACTGGCAAAAATTGAATTAATTCTTAGTGATATTCTGCTATACTCATAGATTGGTGCCTTGTCCAGTTGTTTTTTTGTTTGTTTGTTTGTTTGTTGTTTGTTTTGGCAGCAGATGAGAACTTGTTGGGACACACAGCCAGACATTAAGCACAAAGTATAAATTGGAGTCCTTCATCATGTCTCTCTCCTCTGAGATTGGAGAACCCCTTGAAAGAGAAGGAGGAAAGATTGTAGGAGTCAGAGGAGATGGAGCACACCAGGAGAACATGGCCCAATAAATCAACTGTGCATGGGCTCACAGAGGCTGGAATAGCAAGCATAGGTCCTGCATGAGTCTGCACCTATATATTATGGCTCTGAGCTTGGTGTTTTTGTGGGACTCCTAACAGTGGGAGCAGGTGTGTCTCTCACCCCTTTTGCCTGTTCCTGGGCTCTTTTCCTTCTGTTAGGTTGACTTTGTCCAGCCTTGATATAAGGGCTTTTGCCTTGTCATAATGTATCTTTTCTTTTGTGTTTGAAACAAAAAAAACCATAATAAATCTTTTTTGATTACTCTTTTCAGTATATAATTTTGTAGACTTCTATGGATCTTTTTATGAGAGGTAGGCAGGTTAAAGCAGGGTCTGAAATAGGCTAGACTGACCTTGAACTTGAATTGTAGCTGATCATGAATTTGAACCTTCTCATTGCACTGCCTCCACCTCCTATGTACTAAAATGACAAGCATGCTCCACCATGGCCAGTCTGCATCCCATTTACTATCCGAGGAGATAGGTGTGCACACCTGACTGATAAACTTGGTTTAAAAAAACTATAGCTGCACTATTATATTGGTTCTGACTTTTTTTTCTCTTGTAAGACTGCCTGAAGAATGCCATGGATTAGCTTCTGTTTCTCAGTGTCACAGGTTATACATGGGCTGACATGTGAAAGAGAAGGGCTATTCTAATCTAATTCATCTAAGACTGGGTGAGTACATTTAACTAATTCTGGGGATGAGTTATCAAGCTCCTATATTTAACAGATCTACAGCCAAATCTTCGAACAAGGTACTTGTTACTAATAAAGTTGATATATTCACACCTAGATTATTGACTTGTATATTTCTCCAGTCCTAGGGTAGAGGAGAGGCACATTTATTGTATGTATTTCCTTACTTCTTCTAGGGAGTACAACAAGGACGATGATTGGTTTCTTCCCTAGTTATAAATTTAAAACACCACTCAAGAGACAGGTAACACATTTCTGTCTCTAACATCTTTTCCTTACTATGTGTTGCAAGATTGCAGCTAATGGTCTTCTTCACATTTATTATGAGGAAATTGGCATTTAAGGCTGGAATGTTCTTTGCAATGACTGGTGCCAACTTTTTTTCTAGCGAATTATGGGAAGAAAGCCAAATCAATGAAACAGCTGAGGAAAGGTTGATATACAAGAAAAATTAATGTTCGCAATTTGGAAATGGACTGGAATAGCATACAATGCTTGGCGTCCAAAAAAGAATTCTCTTTTACATGATTAAAAGAACGTTTTGAACCAGAACCAAACACAAATGTGGTGCTAAATAGAATTCAGATGGTCACCTTCGAACCCTAAAGGGAGGGAAAGCAGCACTCTTGCTTCATTTTGTTGTTGTTTAGATCAATTTCCTAATTTATGGGTAGGAGTGTTTGGCCAGCATGAATGTATGTCCACCATGTGCATGCCTGGTACTGGAAAAGTTCAGAAGAGGGGAATGTTTCCCATGGAACTGGAGTTATGGCTGTTTGGAAGCTACCATGTGGGTGCTGAGAACTGAACCCCATTCCTCTGCAAGAGCAAAGACTCTTAACCATTGAGCCATCTCTCCAGTCTCTAAATTTTAATTACTGGTAAAATAAAGGCAATCAATAGTTTGGAAAGGTTCTGAGTTCTTTAGTACTAGGTTAATGCTAATTACTTTTAGTAATAAACTACTTGACAGTGAGTGTCAAGGGTTTTACAAAGGCCAAAGGCTACTCCTATTTCACCATCTTCTTATGTTGCCAACAAAACCAGACTCTCTTTGATTTCTTAGGCTGCAGACTATAGGGAGAAGCTAATAAGAGCAACTCTATGGTAATATGCCTATCTCTAGTAATAAATATGTTCATATGAACATCATCTCTTCAAAGCCACTCTTTGTGGATTGATTCCAGTGATGCTACTATTCCACAAAATACACTCACACTCCTCCTTGGCAATTATACATTTTTGCATTTGATGGTAAGGATTGAACCTTGGGCCTATTGCATGCTAGGTAAGCATTCTCCCAATGAGCTATATCACCATTTTGCTATCTTTTTTCAAAATAATGACTAACTACATATATCATGCAAATCATGTGTACACAGATAAATGTGGTTTTCTAAGTGCACACAACCATGTGAGCAACACACAGATAAAGAAGTAGAGCATGTTTGGACAATGGGAAAGCTCTTTGTCCTCATTATCAGTTATTGTCTGCTTCAAAAAGGAACCATTCATTTTAACAATATTAATATACATTTGAAGTGGTGATTTTTGAACTTTGAATAAGTGGAATCACACATTATGTGAGAAGAGTCTCTGGATCCTGTACTTCAGCATCATGGTTTTCCTGAAATCTCACCTCTTTTATGAGCAATTAGTTCCGTTCATTTCTATATGGCGTTATTTTACATAAGTATACCCCAGGTTATCTATGCATTCTACAAGGGAAGATTTAGGGCAATTCCCAGTGTTTAGTATTGTATTATTTTCTAATGAAGATAGAAATGCCTACAAAAGACAACTTTCAAGGTGAGGCTGGCACATGGCTTTTTAGTGGACAAGAATGCTTGCTACACAAGCATGAGTACTTGAGTTCTAATCCACAGCATTCATAGAAAAAGATAAGTGTGATCACCTGCACTTGTCACCCCAGCGAAGTCTGAGACTAACACAGAAGGATTTCTGAACCTTACTGGTTACCAACCTAGTTCCAAGTTACGTGAGAGAGCCTGCCTCAAGTAAATACAGCAAAGAGTGACATGGTAATGCATACTTCAATGTCATGAAACGAAAGAAAACCAATGAAAGTAAAATAAGATAGCACTTATCTACTTAATTTCAACATGATAATTAATGTAGTGGCAGTGGGTTATCCTTCCGTTCTGTATTTCCCTAATGACTGAAAATGCTGAACGCTAATTTTGTAGTTACTGATATTAACTTTTTGCATCTTTTAAGCCCTCTGGACCATATTTTGTTGGCTTCTTTTCTTCTTGATTTGTGAGAATACTTTATATAATCCAGATACAAGTCATTTGTCATATTTATGTGGAAGGAGAGAACAAACCCCTTAACACTGTCCTTCTGATCTACATATATAAGCCATGGCACCTATGCCCACTCATACATACTACACACACACACTCACACCAACTAATCAATCAACCAACTATAAATATCAATCAAATCATAAGCTAATAATTAACTATAAATTTGTGGTATAATTATAAATTAGTGGTAGATCAATTTTGGTTAATAAAAAATAATTAAATAATTAATGTTTATCTTTTAAAAGAACACCCTCTAGGGAGATTCAGGAACCAGGAGTCAGGAAATAGCCAGGAACAGTGATAAAGTAAGAATGGATGCTTAATCCATCAGGATGACTGTAGTGGACAAACTACTCTTGTTTCCTTCTATTTCATACTTTAACACAAGGTCAGAGTCACTGCTGTCATTGTTTTAAATGGACATGATGTCTCAGCTGCTTTGTCTGACAGAATATCTACATCCTCAGTACAGTTTCTACCCTTTATGGTTTTCTGTACCTCCCTGTCTTATATGTTGTATGTGATCTTCAGGAACAGATAGTATACTACAATACTAATTGCAAAAGAATCTAAAAACTAAACCTTTGTGTCTCAGCCTAATGTGGCAGAAGTTTAACTTGAGTCTGATTCTGGCAATAACTGTTTATTTGGCCTTAATATTTCAGGCCCTGAACATAGAATAACTTGTATATGAACCTCTTCCTGGCTTTCCTCAAGTTAATCCACTTAGATAAATAATTATGATGTCCAAACATTGATGTAGACCTAAGATCCCTGGCTTCCATCCACAGCATGAAAGGATAAAGCAAAGCTATGAGATGTCATCTCCTTACTTCTTGCCTTCCTCTTGACCGATGAGCTGTAATCTCTAAATCATAAATCTTTCTCAAGCTCATCTATCCTGTCCATTATTATAGTTTCTGCATTTGAGTTTCCTTAAAACTTGCACAGTCTCTGGCATCATGTAGTTGAAATGTTTCTCATCACTCCGTCTAGCATGAAAACATCACCTTCAAATCCCACTTTAGCTTCCTTTACAGCTGGCCTAATGTACTAGGGTTCCAAAGTTCTTTGGTCATAACTCTACCATGACATTAACAACATTCTGCTTTGCTGTGATTACTCACAAGATTTTTTTTCTCCCTCACAAATCTCTATAGCAAAATCCTCACCTTATTTCTTTCTTTATCCTTGGTACCCAACCTTCTATCATATACATAATAGAAGGCAAATGGCTACTGAACGGCTAGAAGCTGATCTTATACATAATCCAACTCTACCCTTCGATGGCACAATTATACTGATAATTCATCTTCAGTATTCTGGTTAATACACTCCATGAGTTTGATCTGAATTACAAAAAAAAAAAAACACATAAAAATCTACCATCTTCAAATTTTAAATTAACAAAGCAACATTATTAGATACACTCACAGTGTTCTGTAACTACCCACTATCCATGTATCTCCAGAGCTTTTCATCTTGTAAAACAGAAATACTACATCTATCTAACAGTTTCTCATTCTCTCACCCCTACCTCCTGAAAAACACAATTATCTTCGTCTCTTTGAATTTGAGGACCATAGGTACTTCGTATACATGGAGCCATAGAGTACTTGTCATTTTGTGGCCTTATTAACCTATTTTTAAACTCCAGAAATGCAGAAATGCAGCATTACTAAAAGAGTTTCAGGATGCCACAACTTTCAAATAAAAGTTTCTCCTGCCAGGGCATCTTCAAGTTTCAGGAGTTTCCCTAAGGAGTTCCTTATTTAAAGGGATAATGTACATTTTTCTTAATGGACACTTTCCAGATCCCTAGAGAAAAGACAACAGAGCAGCTGGCATTACCTAGGAGAAGAAATTCCAGTTTAGATATGTAAGCTTTTCACTTACACTGCTATGTGGGAAAAAATAAACAAGTGTCATGGAAGAGAGTAAGCAAAGTAAAGAAATACCAGAAACGTGATGCCAATCATTCAGGGGGAAACAGTTATGTCACCCCCAAATAATTATTTTACTAGTGAAAAGTTAAATTTTTTTACACAGTTTTCCTTGTTGGCTAAGATTGAAAATGGAATGTTTGCAATGTTCAAATTTTCCAAATTTAATGCCTACATAGATAAAATATCCAAATTGTAAAATTAATGAATGAATTCAAGCCGCCAGCCACCATATATTGACATCTCTTGTGGCTAATAATAGAAAGCAATCACTTCCTGATGACCTTGAAGTGCTACACAACTTGACCTTTACTACTCTGTTCATAATGTCTCCTACCATCCAGTTCGTTCTTTCTTTCTTTCTTTCTTTCTTTCTTTCTTTCTTTCTTTCTTTCTTTCTTTCTTTCTTTTTTACTGTTCAGCCTTCAGTGGTGACTGTGAGCTTCAGGCTATTTCTCCAATAACTGAATAAAGCAGGGTTTAGGAGCACCAGTCCTTTCTAGAAGTAAAACCTCTAAGAAGGATATACTAGAATGAACTCTTTTTGCTGATGTACAATGAAAAGGACTAAACACAAAAAACTTCAGAAAAACAAACAACAACAAAACCAGAAAGACAGCAACTGCCTTTTAATAGGTTTGTTTCATTTGTTTGGATTTCTTCATAGATTTTGGTTGATTGGTTGGTTGGTTGGTTGGTTAGTTTGTTAGTTGTTTATTTGTTCATTGTTGCAGTCCTGGTAGTTGAACCAGGGGCCTTGTACATGGTAGAAAAACACTCAGTCACTGAGCTGTATTTCCAGCCCTAGAACTTAATATCATCAGAGCATACTTTTGCATGTCTTGTCAAATCTGAGTTAATATATCTTGCTACAGATGTAATAAAATGTTATCTGTATGCCGGCTCTTCATGGTGAACCTCTAAATATCTAGTAGTAACCCTGAATATGAGCACTATTTTCACAGATGTATAAAGCATCTTTATTCTAACTGATCTTTACTTTCTTCTGAAAAATAGATACACCTTGTACTGGCTGGTTTTGTGTCAACACAGCACAGGCTGGAGTTATCACAGAGAAAGGAGTTTCAGTTGGGGAAATGCCTCCACAAGATCCAGCTGTAAGGCATTTTCTCAATTAGTGATCAGTAGGGGAGGTCCCCTTGTGGGTGGTGCCATCTCTGGGCTGGTAGTCTTGGTTCTATAAGAGAGCAGGCTGAGCAAGCCAAGGGAAGCAAGCCAGTAAGTAACATTCCTCCATGGTCTCTGCATCAGCTCCTGCTTTCTGACATGACCTACTTGAGTTCCAGTCCTGACATCATTTGGTGATCAACAGCAATGTGGAAAATGTAAGCTGAAAAAACCCTTTCCTCCCAAACTGCTTCTTAGTCATGATGTTTGTGAAGGAATAGAAACCCTAACTAAGACACACCTCAAGAGTAACTTCACTATTATCACAATAACCTAGATAATGACAAGTAAGTTCTGTGGTTACCATTTGGGAATGGTATATTTCAACTTGAGGACTACTGAACATAAAGGCCAAGAGCTCATTGTATAAAATTGGAAATAGAAAGGATGGGCATACAAGTGGAAATATATAACTACATTAGCAATAATTCCATTAGACAAAGTGCTATCCCTCCCTTTAGTCTGAATTCTTTTAGTAAAATTAGCACATTTGAATAAAGTGGCATTTAAAAGAACTTAAAAGGCATTAAAATGCTATGCAAAGAACATTAATATAATAGTAGGTAACATTAACTAGATGCCTTTCTGTTCTCTGCACTATGCTAAACATTTTATCAACGTTATCATAATCTCTTGGCAATCTTCACAGTAGGTCCTATTATCTTCATTTTATGATTTAGGTTAATCAATTTGCCCTGGAACATATAATTAATAAATAGCAGAGGTGAAGAGTGAGCTTAAGATCTGTCATATTTCAAAGCCCATGCTGTCAACTACTGTATTTATTGACATAGTATCACTTTCACTCTCTCTGTTGTACATGGGTTTATTTAGACAACATTCAGATACAGCACACTGAAATTTAAGCATGAAAGATGTACTTGAAAGAAAAGGAAAGGCAAGTATGCTGGTATAGCCCCAGTTACTCTAGAGGCTGAGGCAGAAGAATGGAAGATTAAGACATGCATGGTTACACAGTGAGGTCAAGGCCATCCAGAGCTTAGTAAGAACTTCTTCAAATTTTTTGAAAAATATTTTTCAAGAGAGAAAGAGAAAAAGGCCTGGGATTGCAGCTCAATAGTGTTCAAACACTTGGCTAGGGTGTGCAAGACCCTCAGCTCAACCCTCAATGACAGAGAGGAAAGGAAACAGAATAAATACCCCTTAACTGTGATTCAACTACAACCCTACTTTTACTTAAGTTTAAAGTGAGCATGGTTTGTGTTTTTTTTTCTCATTACAAGAAGCACCCTCCAACTGAAGGTCAAGCAGAAATATTCTGAAAATATCTACTTTAATAAGTCACACAGAAAAAATGGGCAAATTGTAATGATAATAAATGAAGTGGTTCTTTCGTGTTTCTTAAATATAATTCAAGAATGTACAACTCCTATTTAAAGCAAATATCAGGGCTATAAATACCACCCCATCAGGTATAGTAGCACAAACCTGTAATCCCAGTGCTCAGAAGGCATAGGCAAGAGCAAGGTCAGCCAGACCTCCATAGTGAGTTCCAGGACAACACGAGCTTCACAATTAGACAGTTTCACAAAAAAACAGAAGAGAAAGTAGGGACTATTCCTGTATTTTCAAAATAACTGCTTTAGTTAGTGGTATCACATATGCAAATACAGGTCAGGAACTTCCTTCTCATTCAGTCATGAATCTCTTCTGTTAGTTCTGGCACATAGTAAGTTTATCAGAAACCTAACAATTCATCCAGATTTGCTTCATGTTCAGTAAGCAGTTGTATTTACTTAACAATTTTTTTGAAATGGCACATGTTTTTAATTGTATAAAAAAAGAAAACTTGAACCTACAATTGTTTTTAATGCATATAATTTGCTCCTAAATTAGAGAAGTCCTAATCTGTCTCCAAGAATCACACATCAATCTCACTAATCCATTTCCATACCATTGACCACTAACTAGGACTGGGAGCCAGGGAAAGTGAATGGAAGAAACAAAATTATTGCCTTCCCCACCATGTTTGTGTATTGTTCTTATGCAACAAGGTGGACTTCATGGTATTTAATTGTTCTGTGATGACTTTCCCTGTAAACTAGAGGCAAAATAAAGTATGATGTCCATATCAACATGCTGTTCCAACCAACAAAATGTGTTGTAGTAAATGACTGCCTTAGATCACAAATGGTAGAACCTAAGCCATTTTTGCTCATTTCACTCATCATTGCTTAACTTCAGGGTTCAGCTTCCTAAAAGGTGTCTTCTAACCCCAAATATTCTTATTGTGTGATTTTGTTCCTATACTATTCAGAACTTCTGCATGACCCAGAATGATCCCTCTGTGTTCAGTAGTAACAAGGTCCTAAGGTAGACTGCCTACATATTCATCTGTCCTTGTTATTTGATATTATTGTACTTGAGCTGTTCTATTAAGATAAAGAGACACAGAGCCAGAATCCTGGATTAAAACCCACTCACTTAGGTAGTATCAAGAAAATTAGAGACAGCCTAATCTTAACAACATTTCTACAGATATGTGAGATGGGATGGATTTTCTAGAATGAGAAAGGGGCTATAACTTGGGGATAAGGGTCATTAACAGGGAAAGCAAATACAGGTCAGTGTCTGTAGTGGCTATTCCTGGTTGTCAACTTGACTATATTTGAAATGAACTACAATCCAGAATTGGAAGGCTCACCAGTGACCCTAATTTGGAGGCTGGGAGATAGAAGTTTCTGATCTGGATCTTGGTATGGAGAGCTTGAGGCATAGTGGCTATGGATTCCAGAAGATTAAGACAGGGAGATCTCTGAGTTCAAGGTCATCTGGGATTAATGGTATGGTATCACACACCTTTAATCTGGGCTACACCTTCTGCTGGGGACCATATAAGGACATTAGAAGAAGGGAGTCTTGTTCTTGCTCTTTCACCTGCTTGCCTTGTGAGACTAAGCAACTGCTAGATCCTTGGACTTCCATTCACAGCTACTACTGAACCATTGTTGGGAATTGGACTGCAGATTGTAAGTCATCAATAAATTCCTTTACTATATAAAGACTACCCATAAGTTCTGTGACTCTAGAGAACCCTGACTAATACAGTGTCTTAAGAAGGAAAAGGAAAGGTTTTTTGGTTTGGTTTGGGGACTATAGATGGGAGCCAAGCGTATGATTTTATCATTTTGGGTGATACATATTCTTGGGTGCTGGAAAAAGCACTGTCTCCATCTTAGCTGCTGTGAAAATCACTATCCCCAACTTGAAGAAGAAATGCAGATACAAACAGCTACTGAAATTAAACAATGTGGGTTTTTTCAATTTTTATTAGATATTTTCTTTATTTACGTTTCAAATACTATCCCAAAAGTCCCCTATTCCCTCCCCCCGCCCCGCTCCCCTACCCACCCAATTCCACTTCTTGGCCCTGGTATACCCCTGTACTAGGGCATATAAAGTTTACAAGACCAAGGGGCCTCTCTTCCCAGTGATGGCCAACTAGATCATCTTCTGCTATGTATGCAGATAGAGACATGAGCTCAGGGAGTACTGATTAGTTCATAATGTTGTTCCACCTATAGGGTTGCGGACCCCTTCAGCTCCTTGGGTACTTTCTCTAGCTCCTCCATTGGGGGCCCTGTGTTCCATCCAACAGATGACTGTGAGCATCCATTTCTGTATTTGTTAGGCACTGGCATAGCCTCAAAAGAGATAGCTATATCAGGGTCCTTTCAGCAAAATCTTGCTGGCATAGGCAGTAGTGTCTGCGTTTGGTGGCTGATTATGGGATGGATCCCCGGGTGGGGTAGTCTCTGGATGGTCCATCCTTTCATCTTAGCTCCAAACCAATCACAAAAGATGTCACTTGATATGCACTCACTGATAAGTGGATATTAGTCCAGAAATTTAGACTACCCAATATACAATTTACAAAACAAGAAAATCAAGAAAAAAAGAAGACCATCGTGTGGATACTTCATTCCTCCTTAGAATAGGAAACAAAATACCCATGGAAGGATTTATAGAGATTAAACAATCTTATACATGTGCAATGTGCTAAAAATACAGTAGATGAAACAAAGTATAATTGCACATAAATATTAAAGTGGAAACTTTAAATATTTATTTTTTAAAAGGTCACATTCACAAAAGGTAAGGCTAAATAGGACAGAGATGGCATTATAATTTCTGTTGTACGAGATGCTTCAAATCCAAGAGAAATTTTCAAACAAAATAGAGCTCTCTCAACCACATTTATGTGCTGATAGAGTAGGGATAATGGAAGTTGTGTAAATCACATATGGGTCCTAACTATTAATATTTGTATGTATGTAAATATTGTGTGAAGGTGAAAGTCAGCATAGCTCATGAAAATTCATAGATCAAAGAAAGAACAGTACAGGGCAACGGGATATATGTGACATGAAAGCAAAGAGTGGGAGACTGAGAGTAAGAGGGTGCAAGGAATGAGACACCTTCTGCATTCAAATAATGACTTAACTGTGAGCCCCTGCTATAACTTTTCTTTTATGTGAACCACACTACTGAAGTGAAGAAAATCTCAGTGTCTGTGGTCAGGAAATTGGCAGTGGATGGTGTTTTGAGACAGTAAAAAAAATGTCTACTACTATCTCCTGCCACAATCAGACAAGAAAAGGAAAAGGTGAACAGATTCCTTGTTTAAGCACATACTTTAGTTATATCCAGGACAAAGCTAGGAAGGTGTCTCACTGATACCACAAATAAAAAGACTTCTGAGTACACAGGGACTCCATTGTTCACCATTACCCTCAGATTGGATGCTTGCCGATACTAACAATATGCATTATACATGTGTTCTGTTAAAACAGAGAAGTCTAGGAGATAGAGCAAAGCAGCAGTGGTAGATAGATGAACATGTGTTCCATTACTGAATACTCAATTTCATGCAGAAAGCAAGACATTGAGCAGCCTCATTCTATTAAATTTGTGGTTTGGAGTAAGATTTTTATCCCCTGAGCCTTTATCTGTTCTGCACAAAGTTCTCTGCTCAAATGTACATTATAAAAATCAGTTATGGTCCTCTGTGAAAACACTGCAAATAGAAATGTAAGGTGCTTCTGTTCTTTCTGGAAATCAAGAGGTTCTA
>NC_034613.1:13796377-13803035 GCF_900095145.1 Mus pahari | reverse complement strand
GAGACACACACACACACACACACACACACACACACACACACACAATATGGACTTTTGGCTATATATACAAGTCACAATGTGCTCAAGTTTGGGTCTAGCTCTCTCTACTTACCTTCTGTCTTTTACTTGGCATTCTGTGTTCATACTGTGACATGAAAGATAATTGGTGACTTTTTACTCAGTTACTTGGAAAACATGAATGCAAGAAAGAATCATGAAAATATGTGGATATACTCCCTGGAGAAAGGCACATTTGCACAAAAATATAGGCAAGAAGACATCTAGATCTCCCGTTGGTTTTGTCCCTTACTCTGTTTCTCCTTTCCCAATACCTTGCATACTCAACATCCATGTAGCACCTGGACAGAGGATCCAGAAGTTCCGCCTGAACAGTGGATACAGTCCTTCTCTCTCCAAAACACAGAAATAATTGCAAGTAGCAGAGGCAGTAGTATAAGCAAAATTACATTTCATGTACATTACTTACAATTGTATAAAATATTATTTTTAGATAACCATAATACATATTACAAATATAGTATGTTAACAAATATCACTGAAAATTATAACCAGTTTATAGCTCTCCTATCTGTACTGTGCATTTTAACAGGATATCATATGTTGTAAATCACATACACCATTTATGTACCCAGTAGTGTACTGTACAGAAACTTGATGGTCAATCAGAGTTGGGTCCACCCTCTCTTGCACAGGTGAGTGGGCATTAGTGTTATGGAAACTGTTCTTGCTACTTTGCATTATGGTTGCTTATATCCTGAGGTAGGCTAGAAAATACTTGCTACCAGAATTCAACTGTAAGTGTGTTATAGATACAACTTTTCTTTGATATAAATGCTTTTTACTTGAAGGTTTCTCCAACTGGTAAGGATAGAGGCAGGTACGGCTTTATAAATATCAGAACTATATCACATAATTACAACTTCCACATTGGTTAGGTGACTTTTTTTATTCTACCCTGAAGAGTGACTATTACATTAGAAACTTTGAACTGAAATTCTTAGTTTTGTTAAGAGTTGTATGACTGCAAAATGCTGTAAAGATTAGCTAATTTTAAGGAAAACGCAGTGTATCGCCACAGAGAAACTCATCTATAGGTGTTCAGCAGGATATCTATTAAAGGTAGTGCCTATTTAGTATATTTTTCACCAATTGAAGTATAAATTGATTTCATAATTATTGGTTGAAATTGCTCAGATATAATTACAATGTTGAAGGAATAAGAAAATTATTTCTAAAATTACTTTGTGTTTTCTGTTTTAGGAATAATTCTAGAAGCAGCCATGATTCAGGAAAGGACCATTTTTAGATGCACTTAGCTGAATGTAAATATGAAATACGTCTATGAAATTTTTCATTATTTTAATTTAAATTATTTACAATGAGTGGAATTTCATGGGCAAAAACAAATAAAATTCTCTTGGGATGTTTTTCTGTATATTTCAGTTAGTCTGGGCTCCTCTTGAGACAGAGGATGAGACTCCAGCATACAAAATAATTCTTTCCTTTCAACACTGACTCTCAATGTGTTAGGCCCTGGGGGTGTAAGGTTTAAGTGAGGAATCTACAGTGGGAGGAAATCAGGAAAAGAAGAGCCAAAAACTACATTATGATGAATTTAAAAGTTTAGGATGCTATAAAAAACAGGATCCCTAATCAAAGATGAATTTCAAATGAATAATGAGCACCAATGTGAGTGAGTCGTCATGCAGGATTTGGAGCATATATGTATTTTTATTTGCTACATCTGGCAATTCTAAGATTTATATATCAATTTCTTCAATAGAACATAGGGCCGGGCAGTGGTGGCACATGCCGTTAATCCCAGCATTTGGGAGGCAGAGGCAGGCAGATTTCTGAGTTCGAGGACAGCTTGGTCTACAGAGTTCCAGGACAGCCAGGGCTACACAGAGAAACCCTGTCTCTAAAAAAACCAAACCAAAACAAACAAAGAAACACACAAACAAAACAAAAACAGAAACATAGGGAAATTCAAAGAGAACAGTAAGAAGGGAGAAGCAACTTTCTCTGTGTAGACTGATTTTCTCTGTGTAGACTGACATGTTGTCTATTGGTGGCAATTTATCTACCTTTCTTTTGCAAGTAGGACCACAAGAAATGGAGGAGAACCATTGAGAACCTTAAAGATAACCCACTTGTAATGTGTGCACCATCTTAGAGACAGCAAGACAAGAATTCCAGATAGGAAAACAAAAAAACATTGTATCTAAGAAGCCAGTATGATAGTTCCAGAAATAAAAAAGATAGCTGAAAACAAATATGCAAATCTTACTACAGTTATTATAGCTGTATGGATAGTGATGAGAAGGAATTTATCACAAACTGGCAAGATTAGCCTCCAAGAAACATTTCCTTAATATCTATATTGTTTTGAAGTAAAATCAGAATTGCTGGCAAGTTTTACTAGAGCAGAGTAGAACCACTGATCTTTGCTAAGTTAATATATAAGGTGTTGGAATGCCAGGGCAGGGAGGCAGGAGTGGTTGGGTGGTGGGGGGAGCATCCTCATAGAAGCAGGGGGAGGGGGATGAGATAGGGGGTTTTCAGGGAGAAACCAGGGAAGGGGTATGTATTGGCTAGTTTTGTGTCAACATGACACAGGCTGGAGTTATCACAGAGAAAGGAGCTTCAGATGGGGAAATGCCTCCACAAGATCCAGCTGTAAGGCATTTTCTCAATTAGTGATCAAGGCGGGGAGGTCCCCTTGTGGGTGGTGCCATCTCTGGGCTGGTAGTCTTGGGATCTATAAGAGAGCAGGCTGAACAAGCCAGTAAGAACATCCCTCATGGCCTCTGCATCAGCTCCTGCTTTCTGACCTGCTTGAGTTCCAGTCCTGACTTCCTTTGGTGATGAACAGCAATGTGGAAGTGTAAGCTGAATAAACCCTTTCCTCCCCAACTTGCTTCTTGGTCATGATGTTTTCTCCAGGAATAGAAACCCTGACTAAGACAGGGTAACATTTTAAATGTAAATAAAATATTCAATAATATATATATATATAAATTATTGGATATATATATATATATATATATATATATATATATATATATATGAATGACGCTGCTGTAGTTTGGATCTGATACATCCTCAAAAGGTTGCTGGGTAAAATCTTTATTACCATTTTTATTGTTAGTTGAATGTAGTAGAACTTTTAAGATATGAGACCAGGTGGAAGAAAACTGTCAGTGAGGAAGAAGACATTGCAACCCTTTCATGTCTCTCTCTGTTTCTCAGCCACCATAAGGTGAACAGCCTCCTGCTGTACACTTGCTATTTACTCCCCCATGATATACTGTGTCTTTACAAATTCAAAGCAATGAGGCCAGGTGAGCATGGACTGAAATAACTATCCAAAAATAAACCCTTCCTGATGTAAGTAGATTTCTCTCAGGTACTTACGACAATAATAAAAACCTTACTAATGCAGGTATTTAAGAAGAATTATGTGTGTCTTAGTGAAAGACTTAGACTGAAATGCTAATTCCACTATCATACTATATACGTTATGAGATAATGTTATATGGTAAAATAGTAAGAAGTTGTATATCTCTAAAATCCTAGATTCTTTAGTAGTCACATTTAATTAGTAATTCTGATGCTTATATATGATGCTGTACATAAAAGTACCTTCCATAATGCCTAATTCTCAACAAATTTCAATGATCTTAATCACTCCCAATGCCACTTAAGGGCAAGGAAATAATCATCTCTTTGTAAGTATGTCTAGCTCAAGAAACCCAACTTTAAAAAGAGATGGTTACCATAGAAAAGGAGAAAATATTAAATGTACATGTATACCAGGACAACTGTTGAAAGTGAAAAGCTAAGAAATAAAGCATAGTACACATAAAAACACATTTGTGAGGGAATGGTGGGACAAATGCGTATGTGGACTGGGATATTACTTCTAGGGATGTTACTAAGAGACATTCTATGGAGAGGGAAGTAGAAGCCTCTGCTAGATAAGCATTATTTCAGAGCCTGTTTATTCAGTTTTATTGCAGGCCCAATTACCAGTATCTGGTGAGCCAAGGCTACTTTCTGGCCTTGGTATGTTGAAGGACATCCCTCCCAAGAGACTCTTTATTGCTTTCTGCATGAAATCACAAATAGCCAAATACCTTTCCGGAACGTGCATTTTCTCAAGTGATTCTTTTTTAAATAAACAACATACTGATGAGATGCATGCTTTTAACTCCTTCCCAACCACATCCTCTCCCTGTCTGGGATGTGACATGTCTGGAATAATTCACAGCAGAAAGACAATACCCAGCAGAAGTGACTAGATCACATTACACCTCATACTTAGACAACCAGGTTCTCGATACTAGGACATGATAGGGCATCACACTATGGAAATTTAATATATATATATATATATATATATATATATATATATAGTCTCTGCCAAGAAGTATGACAACAGAAACTACTCCTTGGAGATCAGGCTGTAGGATTTTCCCATAGTCATAAGGAAACTTTTTTTTACACTTGACAAAATATCATTCGTTAAAATTGTGGCCACAGGGCTTACTAGCGGAGTTGACTTCTCGGTACTTGGTGAACTCATTCTCTCAAGAGGAAGCCTAGAAGGCAGTGCTGGAAGCAGCCTAGTTCCCTGGTATCAGGGCTTCTTCTAACACATGAGTCAATGATAAACTATGACTAATAAAGACTTGAACTCACAGTAGACACTATTTCCAGTGTTTCCTTACACTGAGTATTAATCATCACACTTCAGGAAATTAGGGTCACAGGTTTTTTTCTTTTAATTTTTTCTTTTGATCTTTTTTATTAGATGTCTTCTTCATTTACATTTCAAATGTCATGCATGCCCTTTCCTAGTTTCCTCTCTGAAAATCCCCTATACCCTCCCCCAGCCTTGACCCCCAACCCACCCACTCCCACTTCCTGGCCCTGGCGTTCCCCTGTGCTGGGACCTAGAATCTTCGCAAGACCAAGGGCCTCTCCTCCCACTGATGGTGGACTAGGCCATCCTCTACTATATATGCGGCTAGAGACACGAGCTTTAGGGGTACTGGTTAGTTCCTATTGTTGTTTCACAGTTTTTAAATTCTTTTTATTTCATTACTTTATTTACTTCACATCCTGATTACAGCTTCACCTCTATTCTTTCCTCCCAGTCCTTCCCTCTCACCTCACCTCCCCCACTCCCACCCCCTTTTCTTCTAAGAGAAGGGGAGGCTTCCTATGGAAATCTGTTGGTCTTGGCTTCTTGCAATGGGACTAGGTGTATCTTATCCTATTGGGGCTAGACGAGGCAGCCCAAATAAGTGAAAGAAATCCAAAGGCAGGCAACAAAGTTGAGACAGCCCTTGCTCCATTTGTTAGAGGATTCACATGAAGACCAAGCTGCACACCTGTTACTAATGGCTCAGGTCTGTCTCATAAATGCACTTTGGTTGGTGTTTCAATCTCTGTGAGCACACATTAGTTGATTCTGTAGGTTTTCTTGTGGTGTCCTTGACCCCTCTGGCTCACTCAATCCCTCCTTGCCTCCTCTGACACAGGATTCCTCAAGATCTACTTAATGTTTAGCTGTGTGACATTACATGATGTTCCATCAGTTGCTGGGTAAAGCCTCTCAGAGGACAGTTAAATATTCTATCAAGTATGAGAAAGATGATATAAATGAACATTGAGTGGCTACAGTCTTCACCCTTAACTACTAACATTGTCCATGTTATTATACACATGCTGTGGCAACATTGTGCTATGAAAGTTACATGATTAGCAGGGGGGAGGAAGAGATGGAGGAAGAAGAAGACAGAAGAGAAGTAGGAGGAGAAAAAAGACGGGAGAAATGAAGTTATGGTATTAAACCACATGCTCCAATTTTAAAATAAATTACTAAAAAATTATATGATAGGTCCCAGTATGATTAAGTCCCCAAGTCAGTGGTTTGGGTACTCATTCTAATAGGAATTGAAGACAGAAAAGATTTCTCATAGGAGCCTGAGCCTAAAATATAAGTGGTTTGGGTACTCATTCTAATAGGAATTGAAGACAGAAAAGATTTCTCATAGGAGCCTGAGCCTAAAATATAAAGATCTGTGCCTGGTATTTCAAAACTGACTTTTCTCTGAAAATTGCCTCTCTTAAAGATTGGTACAGTTTCCTGAACCACCGATTTGACATTCACACTAAACATCATTGCTGGGATCATTAATTAGCTGTGATGTAACATACATCTAAACTATGAATTTTTATTTTCCTTCAAGACACTGACATAGGTTTATGTAACTTGTGCTTTAATTGCTTAACTCTACATTAATAAGCCTTCCTTGGTACTTTTCTTGGTTCATAATCAATACCATCCTCTCAGTGCTGCTAAAGTTCTATAAACATAGAAAAATCCTGCCAATGTATAGATTTAGTAGCAAGGTTATGTACCATAGATTTTATAAATCTGTATATTATTTGAAGCATGTTTTCAATTTCAATTTTCAGTTCATTAAAGAGAGATGGGATTTCTGCCCAACACCTTCACCAGACTAAAATGCCAGTTGCTTAGCTGCCATCTTGTGGCAAATGACACTCACTGTTAAAAAAAAAGAAAAAGAAAAAGAAAGAAAGAAAGAGAGAGAGAGAGAAAGAG
>NC_034613.1:13792097-13796317 GCF_900095145.1 Mus pahari | reverse complement strand
GAGAGAGAGAGAGGAAGGAAGGAAGGAAGGAAGGAAGGAAGGAAGGAAGGAAGGAAGGAAGGAAGGAAGGAAGGAAGAAAGAAAGAAAGGATTCAACATTTCACCATAAGAATCATGATTTTCATTTTATTTCTCCCTTAAAGGGTGATTCTGTAGGTTTTTCACAAGTTAGTTGAATGTTTATCAATATGAGAATTTAATATTACCCTATTTTAAGGCAAACTGGAAGAAATGGCTCAGTGTGATTATCTCCAGCATTAGAGTCACAGGACTGTCTACTTCCTTCTGGAAGAACACAAATTAAAGACAATAAAATGAAGTCCACCTTCGTATCTCTTCTCTTGAGCTCATTCATTCTTCCTAAAGCTGATGAAATGCATGTTGAAGTCTTCCTAATTTGTCTAAATTGTCTCTCACTTCTCATCCTTCACTTTCCCTTGAGCATGGTTACTTAGTCAATTCAAGCCTTAAGATTAAGATTCATATTGAGGCTTGAAAGGTAACTCTGGCTGGAGAATGCATGAAGGGAAATTTCCCTTTGAGAACATTTCTGTTTGCCTATGTTGCTGTGCAACCAATAAAGGTAGTTCCTGTAAGTTTACTATGTTCATATTCTGACTACCTACGTCTATATCTCTAATCTTGCTTTCCCCCATTACCAGCTGTTTGAACTTCAGCAAGCCACTTAAAATTTTCATGACATCTTCCATTCAAACTGAAAATGATGAACCTAGAAACATATATGTTGTATGTTTGTGAAGATACTCAGTGATTTAACAGGAATTTTTGGTAGTGCTAAATATAGTGTAAGTGTATAACACATACACATATCAAGAGAAATAACAAAACCTGTGGGCTAATATAACTTACTATGGGCTAATACAACTTACTATTTGCAATTCTTTTTTTCACTGTAATGTTGAATCACTCTCCTGATGTTTGATTCTCAGTTCTCAATCTTTCTGCCCTTTCTAAAATGACTTAGCAAATGTTTATTGAGTCCTTAGTATGTGATACACATAATCCTAGGTACTGAAACTGACAAAATAAGATGACAGTCTGTTTTGCATATCATGCAGTCCATTCACAGAAGGTATTAGATGATAAAAGGTACATTTGTAAGTGGCATAATTTTAGAAATTCAAAAGTATCTTGTGATAGTGTTCTGGGGAGATATGAACAAACATCTATTGTCCCCAGATAGGGGAATGAGGACAGATTAAAGTAATGGTAGTGCCAAACAAGTGAATTCTATTGGAATTACTTAGAGGAGCAAAAATGACTGAAAAACAGCTAGTTCTATCACCAAGCATGGGAGGATGCTCCTGAAAGCTGGAAACCTGGAGCCACTACTATGAAAGATGTTGTTTCCCTGTTTCATTTTCAGTGCCTTTGTTATTTGTAAATAGGAAGGCTACTTATTTTTGTTAGTTAATTTTGTATACAGCTACTTTGCTGAAAGTGTTTATCAGCTGTAATTGTTTCCTGATGGAATTTTTAAAGTCACCTATGTATATTATCATCTATCTACAACTAAAGATGCTTTGACTTCTTTTTCATATTTTATCCCTTTGATCTCCCTCAGTTGCCTTATTACTTATTGCTTTAGGGAAGACTTCAAACACTATATTGAATAGATATGGGGATAGTAGACAACTTTGTCTTGTGGAAAGGCTTTGAATTTCTCTCCATTTAATTTGATGTTGTCTATGGGATTGCTGGAAACTGATTTTACTATGTTGAGGTATGTCCCTTGTATCCCTAACCTCTCGAGAACTTTTATCATAAATGGGTGTTGAGTTTTGTCAAAGGCTTTTTCAACATCTAATGAGATGACTGTGTGGTTTTTGTCTTTGTTTATATCATGGATTATATTTACTGATTTATGTATGTTAAACATCCCTGCATTTCTGAAATGAAGCTTATTTGATCACAGTGGAAGATATTTTTGATGCATTATTGGGCTCAGTTTGTAAGTATTTTATTGAGTATTTTTTGTATGTACATTCATAAAGGAAGTTGGTCTGTAATTCTCTATCTGTTGGGTCTTTATGTGGTTTGGGGTATTCAGGAAACTATGGCCTTGTAAAATGAATTGGGCAATGTTCTTTCTGTTTCTATTTTACTAATTAAAAATATTGGCATAAATTGTTCTTTGAAATTCTGGTAGAATTCTGCCTTAAAACTATTTGGCACTGGGCTTTATAATTATTTTTTTTTAATGAAGAAACAAGTATGAGATGACAAGAGTCCTTCACCAATAAGAGCTCTGTACATAACTTTGAGCCCAATGAAATTTCTATTCATAATGAACTTTTGCCTAAAGTGTTAACACATATAAAGTACACAAATAAATGGAATGTGTTGTTATATTTCTGCATATCTAAATTCTGTGTGTTAATCATGTATACTCATGGAATACAGAACATATGTACATAGGAAAATATCACAGTGAATCAAATTAATTTTTACATTTATTGTTATTTAAATTATAAAGATTTTAAAAATTGAAAATCTTACATAAAAGGGATCATGAAAAGTGAATAAAGTCCTTCACATATAAGAGCTGCATTTATACGCTTGAATTCCATAAGATTATTATTCATAACAAATCCTCCCATTTACTTTTACCTAATTGTGTTTTCTGTTGATCTCCAATGGAATAACTGAACTTTTTCCAGTGCCTTAACTCTTCTATCACTAAACTTGTGAAATTGCTTCTCCCAACCTTCATCACTGACTCTTATTTTGATTTTCCTTATAAACCTCTTTGCCATGCGCAGATCTTCCTACACTCTTCATGTGCCAAGTTTCTTGATATATATTTTGAGAGCATTCTTCCATGATATTTTATGTTTTCTGCCATAGATACAGGAGCTAAAAGATAAAAAAATGGAACAATCTGTGTGCTTCAGATTCAGAGAAGGAAATAATCTAGTCAAAGGATTAGAACTTGCCAGAAAGAAAGAACTAAAGAATGAATAATCTCCAAGGAAATACAATGACTGCTGTATGGTAGAATCAAGTTGTTGACAAAGTGAGGGATTAAATTTTAACAAAAGAAAAAAAAACCCTGCATCTTGACAAGTGTACACAGTATAACCTCAGAGAACACAGTATTCAGATCAAGTTGGCAGACAGCACAAGGAACAGTGCAGTAACTAATAACAAGTCTTCAGTCCTAAGAATGTAGCCAAAGGTTGCCAGACAAGAATAACACAAAATGATCATCCCCTCTGATGCTGGAACTTACAAATAAGAGTAGTTTTAGAGAAAATTTAAGGACACAGTCACATGAGCATGGTAATAGGTAGGAAGGGGAAAAAACTAGAATCAAGCATCCTTTCCATTAAACCCCTGTAGCTTGTGTTACAGCACTATTCATTTGTCCTGAATCAGAAGAAACACGTGCGATTCAGTTGACAGGAGATGGAAAGCAAAGACTTCAAGTACAAAGTTACCCATGAATTGCATACTTGATGCAGAGAAGAGCTTAGAGCATGTAATCATTAGCTGATCTTTCTCTTCATTGACTGTTCTCCTTGGAAAAGGTCAGAAGTTTTAGATGTAGGACTATTCTTTAACAACTGAAGTGAGGCAAGAATATCACTTCTCAGAGGCACTAAACATTTCCCACTCAATAACATCTTTGGTTTCCAGTCATGGAAACTAATGCCTCTGTAGAAAAACAAGGAAAGGGCATGTGTGCACAGGAACTCAAGCAGGTCACTGGACACATTGCTGGCCAAACTGCTAACTGCATAATAAAATAGTTCAGAGTAACATCACTGAGAAATTGCATTTTTATGTTCCTATCTTTTTCAACTAAAGAGACTATGGGTATACTAAAAACAACATATGCCCTCAAACTAAAAGCAAAGGCAGATGTT
This sequence comes from Mus pahari, assembly GCF_900095145.1. NCBI lineage: Eukaryota > Metazoa > Chordata > Mammalia > Rodentia > Muridae > Mus > Mus pahari. The sequence continues at coordinate 13,792,427 of NC_034613.1, read as the reverse complement.
AGCTTTCAAAGACACAAATTAATGTTTATACGTACCTCCTCTCAAAGGTCTGTTGCTTCAGTCAAGCAAGAAAAGCTAGTCCTGGTATTAGTAGAGCTTTACAGCTTAAGATTAAAAAACAAATGTATGTTTAAAATGCATGAGTCACTGAGGTTTTGGACCAAGGGAAATCATTCTGTTTTTTAGAAAATAGCATGCTTCCCTTGATCTTTGGGAAAAGGACTAAACTTTACTGTAAAATGTTTATGCTTTTTATTACTCCTAATTTGAAATCACTGGAATATGTGTGTGTGTGTGTGTGTGTGTGTGTGTGTGTGTGTGTGTGTGTGT
>NC_034613.1:13783153-13792082 GCF_900095145.1 Mus pahari | reverse complement strand
TGTATGTATGTATGTATGTATGTATCTGTGTGTGTGTCTCTCTGTGTGAGTCTGTGTGTGTGTGTGAAAGACAAACAGTAACAGAGACAGAGACAGAAAGACAGAGAATGAGAGAAAGAAAATGCATACATCATTGACATCCTCCATTTCCCTACAATTGTGGATATTTGGCACAGAAACAGTAGGCTTGAAAGGCTGAATGGCAAATGTTTGCTACATGATTGCTGCAGAAATTTGAAAACTCTTTCTTTTGATCATTTTCTAGGGTCAATGATTTCAAAGACTCGTTGCTTATTGGTTATTTCTTGAAAGGGTTTATTAAGCATATAAAGGCTGCTTCCTTGACTTCAGCAATGTATTTCTTGCTTACTTGTTCTGAAAACACCAATAAATTGATACTGAAGGCTTCTAGACAGATGACACACAGTAATGTAAATTCATTCCAGCCCACACTCACGAACACTGTTAGGAAATCCTGTTTCCTGCTTCAATTTCTATTCCCCTGAGGCATTCCAAACCTTACCTGCTCCCTTCAGAACACCTAATCAGGGCCAGCAACATTGCAGGGCCCAAGACAAAATCTAAACTCAAGAGCCACTGTTTTTAAGGGGATAATTTTCTCTCTTTCCAGTCTCTGACTCAACTTACAATTTTCTTCATTTTTTATCTGTACTTATTCTAGCTGGCAATTAAAATAGTTTGTTTTCATGACATATACAGTTATATTTTACTGTACCTATACATTATAGAATGACTAAATAAGCCCATTAATAGATTCATGACTTTATATGTTTATTGAGTGGTGAGAACACTGAAATCTATTCTCACAGTAATCATTGAGTATATATCAATAAGTAGAGTCACTATGTGGTGTTATAGATCTCCTGAACTCACTCCTCATGTGTAAATGAAATATGTCTGCTTTGCCCAACATCTCTCCAAACCGCAGTCCATCTGGCTCCTGGCAAGCAGCATTCTACTTTCTACTTCTTTTTTAAATTCCACATACAAAAAAGATCAGGCTATATTTCTCTTCTCATGCCTACCTTATTTCTCTATGCATAATGTCCTTCAGCTTCATCCGCATTGTTGCAAATTAAAGAATTATTTTTTTAAGTCTAAAAAGAAATACACTGTATAAATAGACATATTTTACTCATCTATTCAACTAACCATTGATAGACACTGATTTTTTTGCATTTTCATTAAGTTACTTCTTTTCTTGCTTCTCTGTTTCATTTCTTAAATGTCAAAATTAACACTTCATTAGTTATACACTTTGCAAACATTTCTCCTACTGACTAGATGCTTCCTTTTATTAAATAGAAGCTTTTGAGTTTGATACACTGTCAGATGGAAACTTACAGGCAATATTTTTCTCCTTTGACCATGTGGTTCCTATGCACATAGCAAATCAAAACCTAAATTGCAGCTCTCACCTTTAGAAGAATAAGAGTTAGTTTATTCTGGAGCCAAATTTTAATGATCATGTACCAGGCACATAGATTTAGGTTACTGCAAATTCCATGTTCCATAGTGGAAACTGTCTTGTGAAGTTTTTATGGTTTTAGAGAACAAAGAAAAGTCATAAATCAGTCCAAGTTTAAAATGTATTGTGAGTACATCAGAGAAGCAGGTACAGCAAGAGAGGGAAGTTAATTCTATAGGCCTCAAATGTCAGCTAGGAACACTCTTAGTTTGGGGATGAGGGTGGTAGGAGATTATGCTCTGCTAAGTTCATAGATACATAGGACAAGGAATCACTATTCAGGAGGCTAATGTTAGCTCAGAAGAGGTAATCAGCCTCAACACTTGCAACATTCCAATATTTCCACATCGATGCAGTTCTAATCCATCAGTCTCTACAAGCAAGTTTTTCTTTCCCGCCAGGAATTCTCAATAACAATTCTAATGATCAAGCTCGGATCTCATAAACCTTTAAGTAATCTTACATATTATTTAAAAAGTGCAATTCATTATTTTGCATATATGTGCATATTCATAGATTTCCCCTGAGCTCCTTGTTAAAAAGTGTTCCACTTTCTTGTTACATGTATTCAAGACCCCTGTTGAAATGAAGATCAGTTGTTATGTACAGGTTTATTTTGGGGTATTTATTCTATTACATTGTTTGACATGTCTCTTTTATGCCACCATTATACTGTTTTGAGTACCATACCTTTATAATAGGTTTTGAGATAAGAAAATATGTGCCCTTTAGCTTGGTCCACTTTTCTTCAATTCTTTTGGTTATTTAGGGTTGTTTGAGATTATATATTGTATTAGTTTGAATGAGGATGGTCCCCATAGCTCCTATGTTTGACTATTTTGTCCCCAATTGATGGAACTGTTTGGGAAGGATTGGGTGGTGTGGCTTAATTGGACAATATATGTCACATGGAGGTGAGTTTTGATGTTTCAAAGATTCCTGTCATCCCCAGTGCTTTTTCTTTGCCTCCTACTCAAACATTAAGATGTGATCTCTCAGATATTCTTGCTACCATGCCTTTGCTCCATCATAATGAACTTTAAGCCTCTGAAACCATAAACCCAATTAAATGCTTTCTTTTATATGTTGCCTCAGTTATATTATGTTTCACATCAATAGAAACATAACCAAGACACACTACTTTTCTAATATTATTTTCTATTTCTGAAAAAAGTCACCAATGAGACTGTATAGACAGTTCATTGAATTTGATGATTATGTTGGGGAAAATGAATGTAAATTTTAACAACATTGAGACAACCAACCTATGACAAAATGTATTTTCAGTTTTGTGTATTCATATTCATCCTTCTTAAATTCCTTCAGTAATGTATTATATTTGTTAGTGTGGGAGTGTTCTTCTTGCTTCTTTGGTTCATTTTATTTCTGGGTTTTTTTTTGTAATGATCTTAATAAAAGAAGTCATTGTCTGCATTTCCTATTTAGATTGTTCCTTATTAGCCTCAAGTAACAATACTAATTTTAAATGTTGATTTTAAATCCTCTAAATTTGAGAATCTGTTTATTAGTAATAATGTTTTTATGAAGTCTTTAGAGTTTTCAATATACAAAACCATCTTATATTCAAAACCTAATTTTATTGCTTACTTTCCAATTTGAACAGCTTTTATTTTTGATTTCTCTTTGTTGTGTAATTTTGTTGATTATTATCATTATTCCAAAACTATGTTAAATGTGCACAGCAAAAACTTTATCAGTGCCTTGTACCTGATCTTTGAAGAAAAATTTTCAATTTTTTAGCTATAGACTTTTTACATATGAGTTTTTATTTTTATGTGTTTCTCATGGTGAGACATTGTTGAGTTTTGTCAATTTTTTTCTGCTGCTCTTGAAGAGTTCATATATTTTCCCTATATTCTGACTATTACTCCACTATATTGATTTATATCCATGGGATACAAACCATTGCAATGTTGTGTAAAATGTGTCTATATGCTATATGCCTTTTAATGTGCTAGTTACTGGCTACTAGTAAATTAAGAGTGCTTGTCTTAGGCTGAGGACTCTTGCATCAGCACTCATCAGGAATATTGGTGTATGGATTACTTCTATTAGTATCATTCTCTGGCCTTGCTATCAGTGTAATGTAGGCTTTGTGTAATAAGATTTCAAATAGTCTCTCTATTTCCATTATGGTGGTTTTATGAGAATGCCCCTCATTTGAATTTGGTTCCCACTGGTTGGAACTGTTTGGGAAGGCCTGGGGGAAGTGTGTCACTAGGATTGGGTTCTGGGTTTCAAAAGCTTATGCCAGGCCAGCTCTATTTTCCTGTTCCACGAAGATCAGGATGCAAAGCTCTCAGCCTCATGTCTGCCTTCCTCGCACCATGCTTCCTGCCATGATGATGATGAACTAATCTTCTGAAACTGTTGGCAAGGCCCCAATTAAATATTTCTTTTATAAGCATGACCTTGGTCATGGTGTCTCCTCACAACAATAGAATAGTAGCTAAGATGCTATAGTTTGTAAGACTTTGGAAGAGGACTAGAGAGATGGCTCAGCAATTAAGAGCATTTACTCTCTTGCAGAGGATATGAGTTCTGGTTCCAACTGCACAACTACGTGTAACTCCAGCCCCAGAAGGATTCAACACCTTTTTCTGGACTCCTCCACAGACATGCCTTTAGGCCACCCTAATCTAGACCATCCCTTACTCAAACTCCCTTCTGAGTTATTCTACAAGGTATCAAGCTGAAAATCAAAGTTAACCATCAGTGCACCACTGCTCAAGTGGACACATCTTGGTTGATCAACCTGTAGTGTGGCACACAGGGTCTAAAGTTAAGACTATGCTTTCCCAGCCACCTGTGTTGTACCTTCAAGTACTACAAGCTCTAGACAACAGGAAGAAAGCATCTAACCCTGTTCTTGCAACCAGAGCATCTGATATCTTCATCAGTAGACTTAGCATCTAATTCTGGTAGGCATCTATGAATATAGGCAATAGATATGTTCAGGAAATTATCTAGAACTAAAAACTTTGTTGTCTGCCCTATTGTATTGCTCTTAGATGAGAATTTCTCTCTTTTAGTTGTGATATACTAAAAGAATTTACATCTTAACCTAACTTATTTTTGATATTTGGTTACCTTTCCTTTATTTTTAATTTTTATTGGGGCAGCACTCCCGATTACACAGGCTGGCCTTGAACTGCCAATATTGCATCCAACCTCACCCCACTCTGTATTACAGGCATGTACTATTACATGCAGCTCTATCCTAATTTCTGAGTATCTTTTGGGGGATGGTGCAATGAACTTTATTGATGACATTCAAGAAAATAGGAATGGCTCCCTAGGCCCCTCCTGTTATTATGAGGGTCTGGGATGGAAATTGTAAAGGAGATGCTCAGTGTTGGGGGCCAAGTTGGGACAACAACCAAGGGCCTCTCTGTTGCTCTTAGGGTCCTTGGTGGGGTGGGTGGTCCAGAGTTTCTTACTCCTTGGAGGCCACATAGGCCATGGGGCCCACCACCCTGTTGCTGTAGCCATATTCATTGTCATACCAGGAAATGAGCTTTACAAAGATGTCATTGAGAGCAATGCCAGCCTCAATATCAAAGATGGAAGAGTGAGAGTTGCTGTTGAAGTCGCAGGTGACAACCTGGTCTTCAGTGTAGGTCAGGATGCCCTTCAGTGGGCCCTCAGATGACTGCTATACCACCTTCTTGATGTCATCATACTTGGCAGGTTTCTCCAGGTGGCATGTCAGATCCACAACGGGTACATTGGGGGTAGAAACATGAAAGGCCCTGCCAGTGAGCTTCCCGTTCAGCTCTGGGATGACCTTGCCCACAGCCTTGGCAGCACCAGTGGATGCAGAGATAATGTTTTGGACAGTCCCATGGCCATCACTCCACAGCTTTCCAGAGGGATCATCTACAGTCTTCTGAGTGGCAGTGATGGCATGGAATGTGGTCATGAGCCTTTCCACGATGCCAAAGTTGTCATGGAAGACCTTGGCCGGGGGGGGGCGGCGAGGGGGCTAAGCAGTTGATGGTGCAGGATACATTGCTAACAATCTTGAGTGAGTTGTCATATTTCTTGTGGTTCACACCCATCACAAACATGGGAGCATCATCAGAAGGGACAGAGATCACCCTTTTGAACCTACTCTTCAAGTGGGCCCCTGCCTTCTCCATGGTGGTGAAGACACCAATAGACACCACGACATACTCAACACCAGCATCACCCCCATTGGATGTTAGTAGGATCTCCCTCCTGGAAGATGATGATGGGCTTCCCATTGATGACAAGTTTCACATTCTCAGCCTTGACTGTGCCATTGAATTTGCCATGTGTAGAGTCATACTGAAACATGTAGAACATGTAGTTGAGGTCAATGAAGGGGTCATTGATGGCGATAATCTCCACTTTGCACTGGTAACCAGGCACTCAATATGGCCAAATCCATTCACATCGACCTTCACCATCTTGTTGAAGCTGGCAATGCACAAGATGAGGCTGTCCCTGAAACAGGGAGGAGCATAGAGCCTCTGAGTATCTTTTATCATATATTTATAAATGTAATTTTCAGAACAGTACATTTATAAAATAGATTCTGTGCACGGTAACCAATGTATCAGCAGAATAGAATTGAATTTTTAAAAAATTACATTGTATCCCATGTAAAAAAGTATTTTTCCTAAAACTTGTTTTTCATAATTTTGTGAGTAAGGTTTGTCCATCTGTCTGTCTCTGTACTTTATTATGTGTCTTATGCCTTATGAAAATGTCCCATGTTGAATCACTACCATCATAGATTTTTAAACATCGAATTCATCAGTAAAGTGTGAAAATGGAGTTTATTTTCTATGGTAGGAATCAACAGCAACTGGTTGAAGAATGTCTGTTAAAAAACATTGTATAGGGATGGCAGGATTGCTTAGTATGTAAAGATGCTTGCCACCAATCCTGATGGCCTAAGTTCCAGTTTCATCTGTAAGACCCAATGGTGGAAATAAATAACCAACAATTGAAATTTGTTCTTTAACCTCCCCCACATGCTGTGGAACGTTTGCACACACACACACACACACACACACACACACACACACACACAAATAAAATGTAAAATGTAGTTAAAACATTGTAGAATACTTACTGTCCTTTTTGTTTTGACTAGAAAAACAAATTCGTTTAGAAAATAGAGTAAGTTGAAGCCTGGGTTATAGATATTTTATAAAAGTTTTCAACTTATGAATTTTTAACAACATATTCCTGAACTTTTTACCTGAGTGGAGATTCATCTATTCTTTCCAGTAAACATTATAGAAACTCGAAGATCCCTTTAGCTAGGCCATTTTACATTGCAACAACGAGTGAAGGACACTTGATTTTGTTCCACATTCTTGCCAGTACCTAATATTGTCAATGTTTTGTATTTTGCTATTTAGTCTGTGTGAAGTGGTCTTTCACTTCAATTTACACTTATCTAATGACATAATATTGAACGTTTTTGTTTATGTGCTCTCTGAATATCTTTTATGGTAAAGTGTCCCCAATGTTAGCCCATTTTTCTAACTTTCTAATGAGAAGTGGCTTTAAGTGTTTGAGAAATGTTTGTTTACATTATTTGTTCAATTCCTAATGATATTACTTGGAGTTTTCATTGTTAAGCGATCTTTCAGTTATGATTGTGTGTGTGTGTGTGTGTGTGTGTGTGTGTGTATGTATGATGTGTATGTGTGTGTGTAAGTCAGAGGACAACTTTCTAGAGTCAGTCCTTTCCTTCCACCTTTACTTCATTTTTGGAGATCAAATTCAGATCAGTAGGTTTAGGCTACCAGTACCTTTACCTGGTGAGACATCTTTTTTTTTTTTTTTGGACATCAATTTTCTCATTTCTTTTTTTATTTATTATTATTTTCTTTATTTACATTTCAAATGCTATCCCGAAAGTTCCCTATACCCCCCTGCCCCTGCTCCCCTACCCACCTACTCCCACTTCTTCGCCCTGGTGTTCCCCTGTACTGGGGCATATAAAGTTTGCAAGACCAAGGGGCCTCTATTCCCAATGATAGCTGAATACTCCATTTTCTGCTACATATGCATCTAGATACATGAGCTCTGGGGGTACTGGTTTGTTCATATTGTTGTTCCACCTACAGGGTTGCATCCCCCTTCAGTTCCTTGGGTACTTTCTCTAGCTCCTCCATTGGGGGCCCTTTCTTATTCATATATATTTTTAAATGGTCATCACATATAAGAGGATGAGCTGCCAAGTGTTGCCTCTTAACTGGTTGTTTTCTCATTACTCTGTGGACTATTTCCATTGCTGTATAGAAGCATTTTAGTTTTAAGTAATCCCATTTTCTCCAACTTTTTGTGGTGTTTATTTTAATTAATGACACTTTTATTTTTTACAGAAGTACAAGGTCAAGCTTCCAGCAGTTTCAGTGTTTGGTGGCAGCTCACTTCCTAGTTCCTAGATAAATACTTTCTTGTTTTTGCAATCTTTTAATAGTAGAATATAATTATATTATCCCGCCTCCCTCCAACCCCTTCCATGTTACCACTCTCTACGTCTAAAATTCGTGGCCCTTTTGTTTTTATTATTTTGCATGAGATTTTTCTCTCCTACATTACCATTTGCATTGGTATGACATTGTTCAGGTCTTATTTACACAGCCATATTGTTGAGACAATTTTTGATTTTTAAAATCTAGGATTTTGCAGCACTCCTCAGGAATGTCTTCACTCTGCCACACCTTGAAGTATTTCCTATATACTTCCTTTAGTGCTTTCAGAGTTATGGATGATATATTAAGGCCTTTAAGTCATTTTCAGTTGGATTTTATACAGTGAAAGATCAGGCCAAATTTCAGCCTTCTCTATATGTGCCTATCATGTTTTACCAGCATCATTCAAGTCTATCCTTGCTCTGTTATATGATTTGACACCTATTAGCTGCAAAGGTATGTGTACATTACTGCTTTAATCCCAGTTGCCTACCGTGGGGCAGACCTCAATCAATGGAATTTTCGTTTTCTCAGTGTTGACTCTCAGACTTTCTTTGTACACTTTATGGCAGTTCTTTATCAGAAATATCTTTTGCCAGTACTTTCTTTATGTCTGTAGTTTTTCTCATTGCCTTGCCAGTGTACTCTAGAGGATACTTGTTTTTTAAAACAAAACCAGGACATATCTATAAGTTAAAATATAATATAAGAGAATGTGAACACTAAGTAGGGTGGTGGTAGAGCATGCCTTTAATCCCAGCACTCAGGTGACAGAGGCAGGTGAAACTTTGTGAATTCTAAGCCAGCCTGGTCTATTGAATGAGTTCCAGGACAGCCAGAGCCACAGAGAGAAAGTTTATATTTATTTTATTTTTTTTTTATTATTATTTTCTTTATTTACATTTCAAATGCTATCCCGAAAGATTCCCATACCCCTCCCCCCACCTCTGTTCCCCCA
>NC_034613.1:13760112-13783142 GCF_900095145.1 Mus pahari | reverse complement strand
TCGGGTGAGGAAAGGCGCTGGATGCCAGGNGGACACCCCTCCTCGGTCGGGGAGGCAAGGTGTTGGGTGCTGTATCAGCCTGCGGACAGCCGCCAGGCGAACACCCCTCCTGGGCAGAAGAGGCGCAGGACGATCTGGGAGAAAGTTTATATTTAAAAAAAAAAAAAGACAAACAAATGCCCTAGAAGAATTGCTGGTGTGTCTGCTGTATCACATTTGTGTCAGTAGGTGGCAGAGGAGAGGCTGTGTTTATGCTCAGTGCTCTGACCTATATCTGATTGAGTGATTAGTAACCTAACATTCCCTGGGGGAGGGGGGCTGAAATGAGCCTGACAAAACCACTTGCCTGGTGCCAGAGGTCCCAGACAGGGAGCTAGCCTGAGATGACCACTAGCCTAGTGCCACACAGACTTGTGGAGACAAACCATGACCAAGATGAGCCCTGCCCAGTGTCACAATGAGTACTCCTGAGACCACCCCTGAGGTGACCCCAAACACTCAGGGACCCCTGGCAACAGTAAGAGGAGAAAGGAAGTTGTGGAGAAATTGAAGAAAAAGAGAAACCGTAGGATGTGGGCACAAAGAGGAGAGGCAGAACAGGGGACTGGAGGGTAGTGAGGAACACTCTCGTGTGAATAGCTAGCAATGTCACTTGGGACCATGGTGGAGTCCTGACCTGTGCTGTCACTGGTGGCCTAGTCTGGGTCCATGATCCTACCACAACAGTGGCCTGTTACAACCAAAGGCCAGGAGGACATACCTGGTCCAGGGTGCTGCTCAGGAACATGCTGATATCTGAAGACTGTGGAGAACTGGCCCCACCCTTCACCTGGACATCATGAGAGAGCTGTCCCTGGGTGCATGAGAGCAGGAGAGTTGATCCTGTCTCTATCCAGCTGCAAGACTCAGGAGAGTGGCCCAACACATTGTGGGAGTTGTGGGTGAGCCGGCCTTGAGTGTACAAACATGGGAGAGCTGGCCTCTGCAGTGGGATTGATGAGGGAGAAATACTGTCTTTGCCCCACTTTGCTCCTCACCCCTCACTACCTGTGTCAGGTGAGAGACTTGGCCTTAGGGTCATGAGAGCAGAGAGCTGTCCTTGCCTCTCACCAGTTGTAATACCCAAGATTGCAGACCCTGCACCATGCCCGGGCAGCACAGTGGAGATGACTCTGGTGGTGGGAACAAGCCAGCCCTAAGGGTATGAGTGTGGGAGATTTGGCCCTGCCACTTGTCTGTAGTGCCTTGACATCAGCGAGGAAGGGATGCCCCCCACCCTTTGCCACCTATAGCAGGCAAGGAGAGCTGGCCACCAGGTTCTTAGAGCAGGAGAGTTGGCTCCAACCCTCTCTTACTGCAACACTCAGAGAAGCAACCTCTGTACTTCTGGGCATATATATATATCCCTGGATGTGGCTGTTTCAGGTGAGCCAAACATGAGGATGACTCTGCCTCTTGTCTGTTGTCTGGTGGCATTGGTGAGTGGAGGTCTCCTCCCCTCTTTTTTGCCCTTGCCAACGACATCCAGAGAGCAGATGTCCCTATACCTCATCTGCTGCAGCACTCAGGAGAGTAGGCACAGCACTGGGCCTGACTATGGTGTGATTGAGCCAAAATCAAGGGTGTGAGCATAGAAGAGCTGGCCCCACAACTTGTCTGAGTGCAGCATTATAGGCAAGAAAGAGAGACCCATTCCTACCCTTGACCCTCACCACCTGCAGCAGACAGAAGTGTTGTCCTGGGAGCACAAGAGCAGGAGATCTGGCATCAGCTGCAGCACTCGGGGTGGGGGGTAGGGCTTGAACCTCACCTGGGCAGCATAGTAGAACTAGCCCTTGTCATGGGATTGGTAAGGGTATGAGTGCAGAAGAGCTGACCCTTCCTCTTGTCTGCTCCTCAGAGTAACAGAAGCCTGACACTTCACACCAGACCAATGAAGTCATTGCAATGAACATTTTGCAAGCAAAGAAGTGTGGAGAGAAGTGTATACTGCGGGACACACTGTGACACACTATAGCTTCCACAACAAGATTTTTTTTCTGTTGTGTGCAGGGGCGGGGGGAGATTGCAAGAATGGAGGGTATGTATGAGGGGAGGTGTAGATGCTGGATTGGGATGCTTAATGTGAAAGTCAAAAAGAATCAATAAAAAGCTGAAAAAGTCAATCAATCAATAAAGCATATATGTATAGTGTACATTTGTTGTGTTTATTGGGTTAATGCACAGATAAGGTTATAGCTATACACAATTTGTCTTAGTCAAGGTTTCTATTCCTGCACAAACATCATGACCAAGAATCAAATTGGGGAGGAAAGGATTTATTCAACTTACACTTCCACATTGCTGTTCATCACTAAAGGAATTCGGGACTGGAACTCAAGCAGGTCAGAAAGCAGGAGCCGATGTAGAGGTCATGGAAGGATGTTCTTTACTGGCTTGCTTCCCCTGGCTTGCTCAGCTTCCTGTCTTATATCACCCAAGACTACCAGCCCAGAGATGGTACCACCCACTTATGTGGATGGATAATATATTGTTCAGGGCTTCCAGAGAAAGAAATTTATGAAATGATTAATATATCCCCTGAGAGAGAACAGTGAAAGTATATTGCTGGATGTGTCAGCTGAAAGCAAACTGCTTCTGGTGAGGCTTACTTACAGTGATAGAGGAAAACATTTGCAAAATCATTAACTTCATACCACACACCAGAGGATGTGCTTAATTTTCTCAAACAATGAAACCACATCTTTTATAGCACCACAATTAGAGTCATCCCGTGGTTAATTTACAATAACTGACTCATATTGTCCAAGATCCATCTGTCTTTGGCACATACACTGAAATAAAAGTTACATTAGAATGTGGCAGGAATCAGCACCCTTGCACATTTCATATTCGTCATGGTGGCACTAATCTCTGCAATCAGCATAGGAATGCAGTGGCTCCCATACATAGTCTTTACATCATAACAGCCTTCACTCCATGGATCGGAGAGCCAGTGTGAGAACTCTGCCAGCAGCTGAGTATATCTTCTCTAATGATGCATTCTGAAGCCATAACCACAGCGTGAGTTCAGGGACTCAGAGTCCACTGTGAGAACTTGACCTCCATAAACTTGAATTTGGATGGTAGATTACACTGAGACTTAAGGGCTTATGAAATTAGTTTCAGTTCAGAGCCAGCATTCAGTAGTTTCCAAAAGGTCTGGTTATTTCCCTTTCCTCGATGCAGTTACCCTAGTAAAAGGCCATAGGTCGCTGTAGAGAAGGCTGGAGAAAGACTAATAACACAAACTTTTGTCAGTCTACTGAGATCCTCACTGTAAGGGACACATCCTTTGCTTCATTCAAATACTAGATCTAAATTGGTTCCAGTCTGAGTTGCTTGGGGTTTGTAGTTGTTTTCAATGCTTCCAGTAAAATGAGAATTTGAAAGACCATGATGATCATCGCCATAGATTACCTGAGTCCAATTACTTTTGTTGTTGCTTTGACTACACTCTCCACCATAGGTGCATGCTCACCTCAATTTTGGCACTTACAAGCTGCCATTTGGTCAAAGCCTTTTTAGGATGTAACTATTTCCACTGAAGTTGGATTTCCTGGGTCAGTGACTTCTGTCTCTATTCAAAGGTCTAGACTGACCACAACAGTAATTACAGGCTTCTAGAAGCATTTCATGGCATTTTTCCCATTATGAAACTCTAATTTTTTCTGGGCCCTCTTTCACAATGTTCCTGTTAAGGAGTTATAGATTTGTCCTATTGAGGGATAAACATTCAACAACTGATTATTAGGCCATTGAACGTCAGTGAGTCTTTACATTGAACACCAGTCGCTGCAATAAGAAGCTCCTGAGACAGAGGCTGAAAAGAACATCAATGGCTAGACATTGATGTGAGTATTTAGAACACAGTTTTAGACATCCATTTAGAAAAATAATAGTAGTAGGTTTCCCCCTCAAATTTATGACATCCATAGCCGCAAACTCTTGTCTAGGTTTACATAACCAGCTGTGAGTTCCCTCCTATAAATCAGACCTCTAATTAGAAAGTGATTGGTTATCCCCATAATAGTCATGTAAGTGAAAGCATATCTTGCCTGACAAGTCATTATTGTAGCTTGAAGGATTCCCGGCTGGGTCAGACTGCTGAAGACTTGTCTCTCCCATCAGCCTGCATTACACATTTTGTCAATGTGAAAACTAACCAATAAGGAGGAAGCACCCGGCTCAGTTCAAGCCTGATTTCTCTGTGTCCTATGATCAAAGTATATGGAGTCCTTAGCAATAAAGTGTTACAATCAAGTTACAATTGACAAGCAAGAGCAATATCAATGGGCTCTACTGTCTGAGGAAGCCTCTGGGATCTTCTTTATTAACAATTCATGAAATTCTTAGGCAAATGGATGAAACTAGAAAATATCATCCTGAGTGAGGTAACCCAATTGCAAAAGAACACACATGGTATAAACTCACTGATAGTGGATATTAGCCCAGAAGCTCGGAATACCCAAGATACAATTCACAAACCACATGAAGCTCAAAATGAAGGAAGACCAAAGTGTGGGTGTTTCAGTCCTTCTTAGTAAGGAGAACAAAATACTTATGGGAGCAAATACAAAGACAATGTGTAGAGCAGGGACTGAAGGAAAGGTCATTCAGAGACTGCCCCACCTGGTGATCCATCCCATATACAGACACCAAACCCAGATGCTATTGTGGATGCCACGAAGTGCTTGCTAATAGGAACCTGATATAGCTGTTTCCTGAGAGGCTCTGCCAGAGCCTGACAAATACAGAGGCAGATGCTCGCAGTCAACCATTGGACTGAGCATGGAGTCCCCAATGAAAGAGTTAGAGAAAGGACTGAAGGAGCTGAAGGGCATTACAACCCCATAGGAAGAACCACAATATCAACCAACCAGACCCCCAGAGTTCTCAGGGACTAAACCACCAACCAAAGAGTACACATGGAGGGACCATGGCTCTAGCTGCATATATAGCAGAGGATGGCCTTGTCAGGCATCAATGGGAGTAAAGGTCCTTGGTCCTATGAAGGTTCTATAGATGTGCCAGTGTAGGGAAATTCGAGGTTGGGGAGGCAGGAGTGGGTGTGTAGGTGAGGGAACACCCTCATAAAAGCAGGAGGAGAGGGGATAAGAAAAGGGATTTTGGGGGGACACGGAAAAGGGGATAACATTTCATATGTAAATAAAGAAAATATCCAATTTAAAAAAAAAAACAATTCCTAGGGAGATTTCCCACACTTAATACTGGGATTTTCAAAGAATAACCTTTGACTTCTGGAAATCACATTTCTCATCTATTCAGGGCATCTCTGTTCCTGTTCACACTTTTTTTTTTAAATTGCTTTATAAAGCAGTGAGTTTCTCCATGGCTTCCTCACTTCTTTAGTTCTGGTTACACCCTAACCTTTACTTCCTTCTCTTCCCATTCTCTGACCTGCTTTCCATCTTATGAACGGTTGGCCACCTTTCAGCCTACCAACAAGACAAACTACTACATTTTGCTCCAAAATAGATTATACAAAAATTAATGTTATTCAATTAAAAATAAACTCCCCAAGCTACAGCAAATAATGAAGTTTCTGACCAGTGAGCCACATCAGTAAATTTTACCTAATACAGTTTATATTCCTTCTACTATTATCTTATAACCTTAATCTCTATGTCCATATGCTTCTAGATTTCTGCTTGTACAGACTGCAAAACACAAGTTAGGTTGCTGTTTTGAGGGGTGGTGCACCTTCTCAAGAGTTGTACTTTACACCTAACCTTAAGGTGTAAGGTGAGACATATGGCTAGTGATACATAGGTCTAGAAACAAATTGGGTAAGGGGGGGGGTGGTCCTGAAAAGTCTAAGTATTATTTTATATGGCAAAGGATTTTTGTAGTGTCCCCAAACCATGCAAGGTATATTTTCTGAGATGAGCAGGAGTGTATACCACTAGAGATGAGGAATTTGCTATGGCTTGGGAGTAAGGAGGCCACTTTCTCTAATGTTAAAGAAGCCTTCCACGAGCAATAAAGATCATTAATGTTTCAGAGCTTGATACCCACAGTTTCTTTACGATCTTCCCAAACATCTCTGTTCCAACCAGTAAGATTCCACTATTTCCTAAGCTGTGACCTTCCTCTAGTAGCAGTTACGTTGCATGGATAGTAGTTCAGCTTGAATTGTTATCCGTAATGGCACGCCAGGAGATAATGCATGAGAAGTTTTGGCAATTTTAGCCATCAAGCTATAAGAAACTATGAACTCTTGGAGGACACATGTAGATATTTGCAGGCATTTTTGGCTTTGGAATGTAAATCACTAAATGAATCCCTTTTACCACTTTTTGTCTATATGTGGTTGAAGATACCAACCCGACTTGTTATATTCATTAGTTTACCAGCAGTGTCCAAAACATACATAGACACAGAGCTCCTTGCTTAGTCAGGATTATTCATAGCATAACATGGACTGTTAGACCTTTCTTGGTTTCTAGACATTGTCATTAGCATCTTTAAATGTAATTAGCTCAGAATGCCAGATTTCTAACCACTAAGCCAATCAGAAAACTCAACTTTGAAATTCTTTTCCTACAATACCATCTTTAGTACGAAAATACGTACTAGTTTGCCTTAATGAGATTAATAAAATATCATAGATAAAACAACTTAAACAACAGAAAATTATTTTCTCACAGTTTTAGAGGCTGGAATCACAAGAGCTTTGTGCCATCATCATACTCTTCAGTGAAGGTTCTCTTTCTAGCTTGAGGATCAGATGGCAACCTTCTCACATTTCCTTACATTACCTCCTCTTGGTGCAAGTGGAGATAAATGGCAATGGTGGGTAGAGGTAAATTTTCTCTTATAATTCTACTGAACGGACTATTGGGACCCCAAATTTATTTTATCCTTAGTTACTTCCAGATATCTAAATAAAGTTGCATTGAGCACCAGTGATTCAACAAGAATTTGGGTTAGAGACCTAAATAATAGCATACCCCCTAGGGAGACATTTTTTTTCTTTTTCAGAGAGGGGGGGAATACCATTTCAAAGTTGTTATTTACAAACATTTCAAGCTGTTACAGCAACAAAAAATGTATTATAGTAACAGTTTTTATAATGGGAATTATCACTCCAGTGGAGTCTTTTGATAAACACAGATTCACTGATTTTAAGGGAAGGATTAGGACTGAATGTTGGCTTCAGGAAAGGCTTAAAATGACTTCAATCTTTTCAGAAAAATGGCAGTGCACACAGTATTTCCTCTACATGTTAAAATGTTGATCTTGGGTTCAAGGGAGTGTGAGATTCCCACTGGAAAGGAATCAACACTTAGACCTTCCCCTAAGAAACTTCAAATTCTTATTGTGTAGCTTCTGTGTTAATATGGCCCCCACTTCTTTTTTTCTCATTTTTATTAGATATTTTCTTTATTTACATTTCAAATGTTATCCCCTTTCCTAGTTTCCCCTCCCAAAAATCCCCTATCCCCTCCCCCTCCCCCTGCTCCCCAACCTACCCACTCCCATTCCTGGCCCTGGCATTCCCCTATACTGGGGCATAGAGCCTTCACAGGACCAAGGGGGCTCTCTTCCCATTGATAATCGACTAGGTCATCCTCTGCTACATATATAGCTAGAGCCACAAGTTCCACCATGTGTTTTCTTTGATTGGTGGCATAGTTCCAAGGAGCAATATGAACTGGTTAGTTCATATTGATGTTCCTCCTATGGGGCTTCAGTTCCCTTCAGCTCCCTGGTTATTTCTCTGCCTCCTTCATTGGGGGCCCTGTGTTCCATCCAATAGATGACTGTGAGCATCCACTTCTGCATTTGCTAGGAACTGGCAGAGCCTCATGGGAGACAGCAATATCAAGCTCCTGTCAGCAGGCTCTTGTTGACATCTGCCTAGTGACTGGGTTTGGTGGTTGTTTATGGGGTGGATCCCCAAGTAGGGCAGTCTCTGGATGGTCCTTCCTTTCATCTCAGCTCTGAACTTGTCTCTGTAACTCCTTCCAAGGGTATTTTGTTTCCCATTCTAAGAAGGAATGAAGTATCCACACGTTGGTCTTCCTTTTTCTTGAGTTTCATGTGTTTTGCAAATTGTATTTTGGGTATTCTAAGTTTCTAGGCTAATATCCACTTATCAGTGAGTGCATATCATGTGTGTTCTTTTGTTATTGGGCTATCTCAGTCAGGATGATATCCTCCAGATCCACCCGTTTGCCTAAGAATTTTATTAAATTCAGTTTTTAATAGCTGAGTAGTACTCCATTGTGTAAATGTACCACATTTTCTGTATCCATTCCTCTGTTGAGGGACATCTGGGTTCTTTCCAGCTTCTGGCTATTATAAATAAGGCTGCTATGAACATAGTGGAGCATGTGTGCTTATTACCAGTTGGAACATCTTCTGGGTATATGCCCAGGAGAGGTATTGCTGGATCTTCTGGTAGTACTGTGTCCAATTTTCTGAGGAACTGCCAGACTGATTTCCACAGTGATCGTACCAGCTTGCAATCCCACCAGTAATGGAAGAGTGTTCCTCTTTCTCCACATGCTCACCAGCATTTGCTCTTGCTTGGGTTTTTGATCTTAGCCATTCTGACTGGTGTGAGGTGAAATCTCAGGGTTGTTTTGATTTGCATTTCTCTATTAATTAAGGATGGTGAACATTTTTTCAGCTGTTCGGTATTCCTCAGTTGAAAATTCTTTATTTAGCTCTGTACCCCATTTTTAATAGCATTATTAGAATTTCTGGAGTCCAGCTTCTTGAGTTCTTTGTATATAGTGGATAGATGGCCCCCACTTCTGTCATCAAGAAGATCAGGGGCTATAGACATGGCTCAGCAGGAAAGAATACTGGCTGTTCTCCCAAGGAACTGGCGTTCAATCTCTAGCACCTACATAGTGGCTCATAACTGTCTATAAGTCCAGTCCCAGGGGATCCAACAACATCTCTGTCTTCTCTGGGGACCAGTCATGCAAATGGTGTACAGATATCATGAGGGCAAAAACATCAATACACATGTTTTATAGGGCAAAATTAGCCATGTTACCCTTAATCTGGCATTCCTCTTTATTTTGAGGATAAATTTAAAATTAATTCTGGTTGCTTAAAGACTGGAGAAAACTGGTGTCTGGTATGGTATATCTCTCTGATGGATTTCGGCTCTTACTGATGGATTTCTTACTGGCTCTGTGGATATGCTTAAAGAATAAATGTTTTTAGCCCACATCAACTGTGACATACATCAATTATAAATAAGTGTTTGTGTTACAAGAGAAAGAAAAAGAAACGTTTATCTTTCTCTTAGATTCTTTTCAGATGTCTTATCACTTCCAAGCTACTTAAGTGGGCAAGTGTAGCAATGTATGCCAAAGTACAGAGCCATCTAATCTCCTGTGGATTGATTGCTAAAAATGTAGCAGCAACAACTGTATAGACCTAACCAATAAAATGATTGTATTTCCCAGCACTTTCCATCATTGAGCAATGGTAATCAGGTGTGATATCATGAATTTATTAAAGCCTTGATACTTTAGAACTTTATAGAAGAGAAGAACTAAATGGGGTAAGAAAATTGTCCAGTAAAACAGATGGAAGTACAGGGTCAAAATATTTAAAATATTAAATCACTATTACATAGGTTGATGAATGACATACTTGATATATAATAGATTAAAAGAAAATGTGCATATATGTAGTATCTTGTCTATAGTAATCTTCATCGTGTTGTTAGTGAATATTAGATGTGTGGCTCATTTTAAATAGTTAAAATTTTCAATAAGTACTGACTGTATAATAAGAAAAACATGCCAATTAGTTCTCATCTTAGAAAAAATTATCTCGTCCTAGAGTGGAGAAATTTTAAAAAGAAAAATATCTCTTCTCAAAGATGCTTTAATAGGTGTGTTTATGCAAGCACACTTGTCAATTCAGCTCCAAGGTACTGATGAGGTTTCAGTGATGGCTAATGTATTTCTGTTATGTTGCATAAATTATCAGTGCTAATATAGTTTATCTGGAAATCTCGAAAGCAAGAAAATATATTTTAGTTTTCCTTCCAATCTTTTCTTCCTCCATTCACTCCGTGTGCTCTTTCATCTTGTCACGTTTGTGGCTTCCTTTTGTTGGGAAGTGAGGTCACCAGAGAGTTAGGTAGCCATGCTCCGATCCCTGTGACAGAGTCAGACTAGAATAGGCTTCTCTCCACACTTCACAGTGTCTTTTTGGAAGCAGGATTCAAACGGGTTAGAATTTTTTTTTTTAATGATGCTATTTAATTGATTTGATTTAAGCCAACATGATGTGGAATTAATATTTCTTTCTCATGAAAACAATGTATTGCAGCAAGCTGCAAGAGAAAAACATCTCTGATATCCCCAGGCAATCTATTACCAGAGGAAAATCTTCAGATCAACATATTTGTTCCTCAAAAGTATTTGAGACTCCTGTCTTCCTTTATGTACAACACACTGGTTATTCCAAGTGGCTCTGTGAAGCCTAGTACAAAAGACGGAAACACTGGAGAACAAGGGAGAGAGCCTTATCAAGTGACCTCCTCGATTTCCTTCTAAGCACAAGCACACCACGTGCCTAGAAACTCTTGACTCAGTTATGTTTGGAATGAAGGTTGAAAGACTTCATGGGTGTCTTTCAAATACTTGTTTGGTAACTTAGGACTGATATTTAAGGCACTAAATACTTCTCTGGTCTTTCCCATTTGATCTGTTTTAGAGATCAGTTAAGACTGATCTGATCCTCGCCCATTATTATTATTATTATTATTATTATTATTATTATTATTATTATTTATTACTTTTATATTTTTTACAGTCCACAGTCCAGCCATCGACCCCCTCCTGGTCACCCCTCCCATAGTTCCTCGTCCCACTCCTCCTCTCCCTGTCTGCAAGAGGGTGTTTCTCCCCCCAACAACCTCCCACCCCAGGCCTCCCCACTCCCTGGGGGCTCAAGTCTCTCCAGGGTTAGGTGTGTCTTCTCTCACTGAGGCCAGACCAGGCAGTCCTCTACTCTATATGTGTCAGGGGGACCTTGAGCCAGCCCATGTATGCTGCCTGGTTGGTGTGAACCTCCCTTTCTTATTTGTGTCATGGTAGAAAATACCTTAGTATTATTATTATTGTTATTTTATTTCATTTGTGTAACTGAAGTACTCAGCCTGCATGTATATCTGTGCACCATGTGCACAACTGGAGCCCATGGAGACTGGAAGAGGGTGTCAGTCCCCTGCAACTGGAGTTACAGACCCTTGATAGGTGCCATGTGTGTGCTGATCATTGAACCTGGGTCTCTGGAAGAGCCAGTGCTCTTAACTGTGGAGCGATGTATCTCTCCAGCCCCTGAAAGCATTCTTTAAAAATCTCAAACAGGACTAAGAGAAGTCCCAGGGGGTGGGAAGGATTTAATAGTTATGATTGTGGTAGAGAAAATAGCATGAACTGAATGTTGACAAGAAATAGTCTACATTCAAAAGCCCACGTTTCACTGCTGTGCCTGACAGATTGCTTGGTTGACACTGAGTTTGTCATTTGAACCCCCAGGAGGTATCAGAATTCATTTCCGACATATGCTTTTCATATGCCTGTTTCTTCTTGACCCGAATGAGTAATCATGTAGGCTGAAACTGAGAATTATGAATGGGGATTTGCTGGAGGAGAATGACTAAGAGAAGACAGCAGTCTAAACCTGGAGACAGTTAAAAAATAAGAAGCACACATGGTCTCCCAGTAATGATTTTATTTTTACGAGATATTGTGTAAAATTACTTAAAACACAAAGTCATAACTGATTACATATCTAGCTATTTGTTTTTACTGAAAAAGTAACATGAATACATGAAATCAGGGTTTTCTAAGGAAGGGGCATGAGAGGATTCTTCAACCTAAAAAGCCTGGAATCTGACAGAAATGTTAAGTTCCCAGAACTTTGAATCTACCTCATAGATCAGCAGCAGTCCGGGAAGGTCTTAGGTGACCTGGTATACTATTGGACAGGCAGAGAATGACATCTTTAACTTCTGAATTAATATTTATTGCGAAGTTTGAGTAAACTTTAGGTAACTCAGCTTCAGGTATTATATTCCTCTAATGTAAGAGATGTACTCATGTACTCGTGTTAAGAATGAGCTCTGTGGACCTGGGCTTGATTTAAATCACCTTCACAGACTCCACATTCTGGAACTGTTCCCAGAAATGCAGATTCAAACTACTCCCCAGGGAGTCTTTGTTCTGACAAGTTCCTTGTTGGACACCAAACTTGCCATTTGCTGGGTCTGTTTGCCCCCAAGAAGGCACCAAACTTCCAGTCTGACATAACCTTTTCCCATGCCAGTTTGCAGTTTATTACAAAGTTAAAGAATTAAAGAATCCTCTCTTTTTCAGGGTCAAAGAGATATTTTGGGACGAAGCCCAGAACAAAAGCATGAATAATTAAACTCAAGTCACCATTGAATATATCAAAGCACCATGTTCAAAAGGTTAAAAATGTAAAAAGTGACCTTTACGTAGTGTCATAATACAGTGTTTTGTTGTTGTATTCAAAAATCATCAGAAGAGAATAGAATAAACAATAGTCAAAATGGATGAAAATTTTTCAAAGTGTATATTCAGTTTTGTGGATACTAAAATACTTTTTTCATTGCAGTTCTGTTTTACTAAATAGTGTACTTTCAATAACTGCAAGAATAAGCTAATACAGATGTGTGATTTAATCTACATTCTAGATCTACTCAGTGTGTAAAAAGGTATACTCGAGTGAAATGGAAAAAGAATACAACTTACAATTTCTTTAAAAGGAGAAACTATATACCTAGAGACTGAATAAGCCACTACCAACCTATAGCATATATAGAAGAGTATCTCATGCTAAACTTAGTGCTCACCTCTCATGCTATATCATATGGTTGGATAGTGTAAGAAATTAAAATTGGCCCTTGGTCAAGAAAAAAGAAATCTGATGAAAATGGACCAAAAAACTCCACTAAGAAATGCCAGCATTTTCCAGGGAGAAGTCTGAGATGTCAAATCATCACTCATAATGTGTTGTTAATTATAAGTTGAGATAATTCCCCCAGATACTTCTAGATTATAGATATAGCTCACATATGACAATCTCATGCCAAAGGACCAGCAAAAGAAGGCACTATCACTGAAAGCTGGTGGAGTATAAAGATTTACAGTTCTACTTGACTTCCTGTTCTGGGGGGGGGTAAGTAAAGATTAGATAAAGCAAAGAACTGTATTATACTGATGCCACTTAAAGATCATTTGTGTGGGCCTCCAAACCAATGGCTAGGCTGATTACATGCATCCCACTAACAGATTTAAGACACAAAGGTGTCCATTTCTCTAAGAGAACTGCCTTTTCTGCAAGACATAGTCTCTCTCTTGCCTTGGAGCCAAGTAATGGGAACTCTAAACACACTGCGGAGCTTCTGTTGGAAGCGGTTTCCAACAAAACAATACAGAAAGGGATTAACACAGCTGTTGGTGAATCCCAGGAGGATGGCAAAAGGAAGTGCCAGGTCAATGACTGCTATAACTTCACAGCTATTAATGATACCCATCCAGGTCAGAGCATCCAAGAAGGTCAGAACATGGAAGGGAAGCCAGCAAATGATGAATGCCAACACAACAGCAGCTGCCATCTTCAGGACTTGGTCACGGGTAATTCTGTTCTTCCCATAACTATTAGTCTTCAGCAGATGTTTTCTGATTCCAAAGTAACACGTTGCTATGAATATTAAAGGAATAATAAATCCAAGAATATTTTTCATTAAGGCAATCCCAGCAGACCACTGAGCATATTTCTCGGGTGGGAAAGCCATAATACAAGCATTCACACCTAAGTATTCAATGGTTCTGACATCCCGGAAATAAAATGTGGGCAATGAGGATAGACAAGCCATACACCAAACAAGGGGAACTACATAAGATGCTTGCCAGGGATTCCTCCTTTGAGACAGAAAAGGGTAGATAACTGACTGGTACCTATCAACACTCATGCAGGTAATAAAAAAAATGCTTGCAAACATATTCAGAGTCAGAAAAGAACCAAACACTTTGCACATCACAGGTCCAAAAAGCCAGTCATATCTATAAGAGTAATAGGTTGCCCAGAGAGGGAGGGTAGCCAAAAGGAGTAGGTCGGCCAAGGCCAGATTGAAGATATAAATGCTGGACACCTTCTTAGGGCCCTTTTGACAACAAAACAGTGAGACCACAACAATATTCACAGCAAAACCAATCACAAAAATCATGTAGTAGAGAACAGGAATTGCTTCCAAATGCTTATCGGATGGTTTGTGTGAGCAATTAAAGGCGGACTCATTGGTGCCAGTTGCGTTGAGGTTATCAAAGGGAAGGCTGCTGGTAATGTTTCTGCCGGTGGCAGCAAAACTGAAGTTGTCCTTCATATTGAACTGCAGCAACTCCAGACTCTTACACCTTTAATGGAGGAGAAAAAGAAGAGGTTTACTGCACACCCAAAGCCTAAGGGGTATTTGAGTCATAAGCATCTTTAAAAAATCTGTCAAAGGCCAAAATAACGTAAGTGGTTGTAGCAAACAAAACATCACCATGCCTGGCTGGCATTACTGGCTGAAATTACTAATACATCTAGAGGGGAGAAAAACAACATTTCCTCAGTAGCATTAGACTGAAAAATTCTGAACGAAACATTTCGTAGTGTTTTTTTTTTTTCTCTCATGTCTTTGAAAAGTCAAGAGACAAATTAATAGTTTAAAAGTTAATCAGGGTAGGAGTCATGAGACAAAGAAGAAGCCCAGAGACAATGTGCTAGTTCAAAAGAACAAGGCTAGTTTTCCATCTGTGTGCTTTCTAGAAATCTCACTGCTGCCCGCTGCTTCATAGAGAAATGCTTTCTTGAAGTAACTTATTATATATACAAATTGTTACAGCTATGGAAAATATAAGTAACATAAGCCATAGGGAAAAATAGGTAAGTGTACTGAGAGCTGAAAAAATATGTAGAAGGTGCATATTAGGATAGAGAGTTAGGGTTGGGTTTTGCTAATTAAAAATATGTATTTATTCCCCCTTTGCTTTAACAATAACAAGAAGAAATTACAGATATGGATGAATTTCTTAAAGCTTTTACCTAAACATTTTAATAGTCAATGCCAGTTTTCAATATGGATATTTAAATCTGATCTGTTTCATAAGAAACATCCATTTTCAGTTTAAATAGAAGATAAAGAGAACAAAAACACCAAACCCGAGTCAGGGGCAGACAGACATGGTTCTGTAGGCTCAATTAAATCAAAATTAGACATTAGTGAGTAATTATGATATAGTCTTACCGCTTTTACTTTGCTATCTTTTCACTTTAACAGAACTGAATAGTCATTACTTTCCAGCATTAACAACAGCGTTCAGGTGGGGAGGCTGTTGTTTTCTTTAAACTAGCAACATTACTTTGAAACAAAAGAAAACTAAAGATAAACACACAGAGAGCAAAACTATTACACCAGATCATTTCAAAGTACATACAAGCACATATTCAATTTAAAATGTAACCTCCAGAGAACTTCCTCAGAAACGGCAAACTACCATTTCTGTCAAAGGCCCATTCTTTTCTATGACCTTCCAAATTAACATGCAAGAATCAAAAATAAATCCCACTACACACTTACTAGTTGCCAGTGTTTAAAGCAGTTATCATAAATCAGCTTACTCAGCTCCCGCATGCACTCCTGCAAGAGAAATGGCAGTTAAAGAATTAAGGCATTCTGCAAAATGCAGTTAATACAGTTAAAATACAGGAAAAACAAAACATTCATACACGCACACACAGAAACATTTTTATTGCTGTATGTTCCCCTTCCCTAGTCAAGCATGTGTAAATTGTTCTGACTTACCTTAAAATGCAGGCTGAAGAAAGCTTTCAGTTCCGAGCTCCCTCCATCGCCAGCCTCTGGGATGTAACTGCACCAGATCTCTGGTTTCCTTCTTATATATTCGCTCTGTCCACTGGGGAGCCTTCAACCTACAGAATTCTGGAGCTGACTTATGAACACTTGCCAGCTTTCCAGAGGGCTTTTCTTCTGGCTGCAAAACATTAATCTGAGGTTCTCATGTCTCCAATCATAACAGCTCATTCAAATAAATCTCAAACAAAAAAAAAAATAAAGTTTCCACAAATGTGTTAGAGAATTTTAAACTCTGTGGATTTCTTTAAGAGAAGAATATAATTTTTAGCAGAATTTTCTCTTTCTCTTTTTCTGATCCTAACACTCTAATGTAAGTTAAGGACTAGGAAGACTAGAGAGTTGATTCTAGTAGCAGCCTTTGTTCACAAGCATCTTTTACAGCTTTCAGCAGATTTTGAATTTTTACCCCTATTTACTAAAGAATGGTAGCAATTCTACTTGAGGTCTACAACTTTTAAGTTTTTACCTTGCTGTGAACCATTTTGGTTGGTTGCCCTGCTGCTAGAAAGTTGGGGATAAGAAGGATAAAATTTTGTTGTGACAAAAAAAAAATCAACATCTAGTGCCTTTTTTTTTCATGTGACTGTCACAACTGTAGCCCAAATATACAACAGACAAGGTGGAGAATGATTAGGCAGCTATAGTAGGTTGCTGCTGTTGCTGCTACTGCTGTGGTTATGACTGTTTTTCCTTTTCTGTGAAAGAATGATCACCTTTATACCATCTAGCAACAGCAAGAAAAAAATGGATACAGTCCATAAGAGCTGATGGCATTGTACAGTACCAGCTGATAGCAAATGCTTCAAACCTAACACTGTGCTACGTTAGTTACTGTGTGCTCAATAGATCAACAGAAAGTGCCATAGCAAGAGGTAAGGAATGGCCTCTGAAGGGCTTCACAAGCTACATTCTGCCACATCTCAGGTCTCTGAGTGGAGTTACATGACTTTCCTTCTTCGTGTCTCTACTGTCTCATCTGAGAAATGGGAATATTAACTACTCATATCATGAAGTTACTAAAAGTAAATGAATTATCCTATGTAGAGTACTTAAAATGATGCCTAACATACAGCACATATCCTTAAAAAGTATTAATATTATTGCTGATTTACCAATCAGGAAACAAAGGGTGACAGAATTTAAATAAATTCCCTAGGATCTGATGGGTATGAGGACATGTGAATTTCAACAAAAGTAAACTCTTGCCAGGGCCCATATTTTTTCATCTCTACCCTGCTAGCTGATCCTTTTGTCTCACCATTCTCTGAGCAAAAGGAATACATACAGTATTTACAGACAATAGTCATTGCTGACAGTTAATAAGCTATTGCAAAAACGCCAAAGAAGAAAGTTTGAAGGATTGCTATGCAAGGGAAAGTGTTCTTAAATGTATTAGCAAAATGGAGATCAGAGAAGAGAAATATGGAATTGTGATATTTTCTGCAGTTAGTGTTGATAACCAGGTCATCTACAACACCAAAAAGAGATGTGCAATTCCAAGTATTTCCATGGATCCTGGAAGCAGGTCATGATGCATTGGTAGTACCATAGTGAGCATTAATATATCCCAAGCTGTAAGCAGAGGAATATATATCTTTGTCCTTAGTATTTAGGTACATAAGTATGAAGTTCAGTCGGGCATGGTGGCGCACGCCTTTAATCCCAGCACTCGGGAAGCAGAGGCAGAGGCAGGNGGATTTCTGAGTTCGAGGCCAACCTGGTCTACAAAGTGAGTTCCAGGACAGCCAGGGCTATACAGAGAAACCCTATCTCTAAAAACTAAAAAAGAAAAAAAAAGTATGAAGTTCAGTAAAACAAGGAAAGAGAAGTTCATATGTCAGAGGACAAAATTACAAATGTCTCAAGTAGCAGCAGACAGCTTGCGATATCTGTCCCTCCACTGATATTAAAGTAAATCCTATAACACATGAGCATATAGAACAAGTAAATGTTGCTTCACATTGCCTGAAAATTGCAGTAAGCTCCAAAGGCTTGCGGACACCATTGTAGCACTTGTTTTGATTAAATGAACTTGAACATTGGCAAAACACACCTAATATACATATACACCAGTTTGTAAAAATCTCAAAATATTTCTGCCTCATGCTCTAGATAGATCCAGGTAGAAGCTCTGTTTAAATAATGGAAACCTGATGTCTGGGAAACAAAAGACTGGCACATATGTTTATCTGCAGGAGATTTGAAAGGAGAATGAGTTTCATTCTTTGCTTAAGCCTGGTTTCTGCCTTCATTTTAAATGTTTGTTTTTGCCACATCCAGGGAATTTTCCAGGCCAGAGCTTCTGAGTGCTCACAATGGGTCAGGTTCCTATCCTGGTCTAGTTCAAGCTTCTCTTTGTGCCCACTTGCAAAGAAATGATCATGCAGTGAGCTATAAACTTTAGAGAGGAAAAAAATTCCTGCAGGCTGCCCTCCAAGAGACCCAGCCTTGAACACCCCTTAGAAACAGGGGACCTTGTCTAGAGCTTTCATTCTTAACTACAGTAAGTTTTGACGTAAATAAACTTTAAAGATTCACACGCTTCTGGTAAGATTAAAAGGACCTTTACTTTGTTTCTTCATAATTTTAAAATAAAAATGTTCACAGGCCAAAGGAAAAAAATGTAACTTCAAGGAATTATGGGGGTAGGAGAAAGGGGAAATAGCAATAATATTAACATCACTCAAAGCAGAAAAGAAAAAAAATACAGCACATTATTGATTCAGCAATGAACTCTCAGTTAAGCCAACAATGTAAATACACTTGAGAGTCAAATAAATGTCAGTCATGGGAAGCAATACAACACAAGAAAAAAACACTCTCCTGGGGACTGGATAAAGTTTTTTATTTTTAACTTGAAGCTTGACTTTAAAAGCTTTGGGTCATTTGAATAAGTTATGCAGCTCTTAAGAACAAATTAATCTAAGCTAGCAGATTTAATAGTAAATCACATTAATTTTTCTGAGAACCTATTCTTTCCTGTAAGATTACTTAAGAGTAGGTTTGAAAGGACCAAAGGTTTTTGTTTAAGATTTATTTATTTTTACTTTATGTGCATGAGTATTTTGCCCATGTAGATGTTAAGTGCACTATGTGCATGCAATGCCTGCAGAGGTCAGAAGAGGGCATCAGATCCCCTGGAACCAGAGTTAACAAATGTTTATGAGCTGCCGTGTGGATGCTGAGAACAAAACAAGGGTCCTCTGCAAGAGCAGCAAGTGCTCCTAACCTCTAAACCATCTCTTTAGCCCAAGAACCAGAGTTTACAAAATTCTTGGGAGTTTTCTCTCCAATAATGAAAGATACAACATTCATGAGAAGAATTAGTTCCCCTTTTCTACCTTTCTCCCTATACAGAGTATGCTGCCAAGGAGGGAAAAAATGGATATATAAAGTGTGCTCAGTATTGAGGTAAGAATTAGAGGACCTATTTTGTCCAAATATTTCAGATATTTTCCCCTATCCCAGGCATCTCTGAGTTCCCAACTAGATCAATATTCTCTCTACTTCTCCCAGATTTAACATATTCTCTCACTCATACACATATGCTAAGAAACACACTTCATATTAGTCTTCCTTCAATTCATTTATTCATATTCTAACTGCCACTTCTCCAGATCTTAAGGGGGCAGAAAGCAAGGGAATTAACACAGTACTTATAATCAGCATGTCCTTCCTCACATATTATATTTGTGCCTCTATTTGGTTTCCAACACAACAGAAACAGGGATGTTACAATGAAATCAGGGGGAAAACAAAGTCCTCTATTCAAAACTAGATAATGGGAAGAAAGATTGGTGTCTCATGACCATAATCCAAACATTTGGAAGTCTGAGGCAGGAGGATTGCTATGAGTCTGTTGTGGACTTCAATTACAATGAGTTTTGGATCAGACAAAACAACTTTTAAAAGCTATCACATATGCTGTTTGTATCTGGTTTGTATTTATTTTGGATGCCTTATCCATCAGAACTGACTGCCTCCTCTTGTTCTTCATGTTTATATTATTCTCTTGTAAGATATACTAGAGTTTAGTAATTCCTTTCTGTACAGAGGTTTGTTTTATTGTGCTTACACACATATTTTTGAGGAGTTGGTTTCTCTGTGTGGAAATGATAGATAGGATATTTAGAATGTTATCAGTTATTACAGGAGGCCTTCTGTAGAAAGGTATGGTCTCACTGATCCCATCTGTTAACCACTCTCAATTTCCCTCCTCAGATCTTTTCCTAATTTGCATTTATTTCCATTTGAAGGCTAGGTATCATTTCATACACGTTTACTTGTTGATTGATTGTTTTGCAGTAGGGCTATATGTATTAGAGCTTTTATACTATTGTTCTTCTCAATGTGTTGAAAGTATTTCCCCTTCAGCTGCTACAGTTTCATGTTTTTATACTCAATGTGCAATTTTTATCTTCATATATTCTAACCTGGTTTTTAAATGTATCCACATATCAATAATTATAAAATATATACCCTTTTAAAAACTCAGTTAAATTGACAAATTTGTAAAAAGCAGACTAAAGGTAAACTGACAGACATAAGATATTACTTGTTCTGAATCTGCCTAGGCCTCACAGAAAGATTGAGTGAGAGGGTTTTAAAGCAGTTATCAAGGTGGGGACTACGTGATGTGACGAATGGCTGGCTGGCTTAATGTATCCCTGAGACCAGTTGCTTCCAGCTGAATTTAGTGTCAAAATCAAAAGGAGAAGCTCTATTTATCATCTCCTGAAAGGCACCTGCAGACCTAAGTGTTAGATTCCAATCAAGATCTCACAGAAGGCACCCTATTTCCATCAAATGACATCTCAGATGCTATATAATTATACTGGTGGTAAAGTAAACTAATTAATTAAAACTGTCTGTCTTCTTTGCTTACCTTAGTTGAATTGACAATTTCTATAATCCATTTAGGAGAGGACTAAATTGATTAGCTTAACTATAGTACTCAAATGGCCAATTGATTAAGTTAGTCAAGCCAACCAGTTGTTTTGACAATATTTTAATAGCACTGTCAAGTAGTAGGGATGATTAAATTTTGTCAGACAGGATCTCTCAAAGTGTAATGGAACAACAAATCATTACACTTAGTTTAGTCCTTGGGTTTGAGGCCCCGAAAACTAACTTTCTCCATTTACTGAGACCCTTGGTTTGTCCACTGGTATTAAACTTCTCACAAAATTGTACCTTACAGCTAATTTATTATTTTACAATCGAGATACACCACTCTCTCCATGACCCTAAGGTCAGCCTGCCAGCCAAAAATGAGCAAATTAATAATATCTTGTTTCCAAATGTGTCTCATTTTTAGAACCAACATGTGCTGGATTAAATCCTGGAGTTTAAAATAATAGTTTGCATATTTAGTGTTTAGTGTTCAGACTATACAGTCTGGGTTAACTAGCCACAAATACAGGCATTCTTGGATGAATAAAGTCATACTTCACACACACCCCCGACATACACACACCCCTAACTGAAACAGCTAGAAATGCTGGCACAAGCCTGTAATTCCCGCATGCAGTAGGCTGAAGCAGGAGGATCTCAAATTCAAAGCCTGTCTCATCTACAGAACATTACCCTGAAGCACCCTTTCTATATTTTCCCCAGTAACACAGAGTAAGGGAAATCTGATAGCTCACTTTACTTTCTGTTGCTGTAATAAACGCCATCACAAAAACCCAAGGTGTAGATCAAAGGGATTGATTCATTGTGCACTTCACAGTTATTCACCAACAGGAGTCAAGGTAGGAACCTGGAAAGAGGAACCAAAGCAGAGACCAGCAAGGAACGGGGAATGCTGCATACTGGCTTGCTCCCCATGGTTTGCACAGCTACTTTTCTTATACAGCCCTGGCCCAACTGCCAATCTACCACCCACAGTGGACTAGGCAATTAACAATTAAGTAATGTTCCACTGTATGCCCACAATCTGATACAAGCAGTTCTTCAGTTCAAGGATCCCTCTTGCAGATAAGTCCAGGTTTCAGTAAAGTTTACAGCTGAAGCTAATTTTAGAATCTTGCTTTGGTGACTATAAAATCATACCAGGCAATCTGGTAATCAACAACATATCTCACCTGAGCTCTGGGAAATTTTGCAACAAATTTCTTCTCACAAATAACAATGATGATCACCCCAAGCCATTTTGTCAACCATTTTTGCCTCTTTCAGGTCTGTTGGGCAGCCATCCCATTGTATTTATCCATTATTGTAAATGGTATTGTTATTGATAAAGTCTATTGATATAGTCAAGTTCCTGTTCTATGATAACTACTAGTCATTCAAGTTCTACTCTGATCAGCTAGACAAATCCACAAATTTAGAGACAGGAAAGAGCAATTTCTCACCAAAAAGACAGAAAAGGCAGCAAAATAATATTCTCTTCAAGACAGGCCATCAAGTCATATAAAATATTGACAAATAAAGAAAAGAGGGTTATTTGGCTGTAAGGAATTTGGTTGCCCCAACCTCCACTTTAGGCTATTTAGGGATAGAGCTGCACATCTTTGAGCATGTTTTGTTTAAGGGAACACAAAACAATTTAGGATTAGATGGGAAACAAAGATGAGAAACGTTTGTCCTAAGATTTTTGCCCAAGGAAATGCAAATAGGAGGCTTATCAAGAGGAAGTATGTTTATGTAAGAGAAATGCAGATTCAATGAAATTTGTAAAATCAAAAAGCAAAACCAGAATTTATAATGCATATAATAGGCAACCTAACCATGAAGGAAATAGCACATATTTAGATATCTACAAACTGATGGCAATATTTATAATCATCTTGTAACATATTGCTATATATTAACACCCCTGTTTTATACTGGTTTTATAGTATAGTGTCTATGTAATTTAAACTGTTTTCTTTGGTTGTCATTTAGTTTTTTATTATTATTATTTATTTTTATGAGATATTTTCTTTATTTATATTAAAAATGCTATCCCGAAAGTTCCCTATACCCCCCCCCCGCACTGCTCCCCTACCCACCGTCTCCCACTTCTTGGCGCTGGCATTCCCCTGTACTGGGGCAT
>NC_034613.1:13749047-13750407 GCF_900095145.1 Mus pahari | reverse complement strand
CTATGAACATAGTGGAGCATGTGTCCTTATTACCAGTTGGAACAGCTTCTGGGTATATGCTCAGGAGAGGTATTGCTGGATCTTCTGGTAGTACTATGTCAAATTTTCTGACGAACTGCCAGACTGACTTCCAGAGTGGTTGTACAAGCTTGCAATCCCACCAGCAATGGAGGAGTGTTCCTCTTTCTCCACATCCTCGCCAACATGTGCTGTCACCTAAATTTTTGATCTTAGCCATTCTGACTGGTATGAGGTGGAATCTCAGGGTTGTTTTGATTTGCATTTTCCTGATGATTAAGGATGTTGAACATTTTTTCAAGTACTTCTCAGCCCTTCGGTATTCCTCAGTTGAGAATTCTTTGTTTAGCTCTGTAACCCTTTTTCTAATGGGGATATTTGAATTTCTGGAGTCCAGCTACTTGAGCTCTTTGTATATAACCCTTTTTTAAATGGGGTTATTTGAATTTCTGGAGTTCAGCTTCTTGAGGTCTTTGTATATATTGGATATTAGTCCCGTGTCAGATTTAGGATTGGGAAAGATCCTTTCCCAATCTGTTGATGGTCTTTTTGTCTTATTGAAAGTATCTTTTGCCTTACAGAAGCTTTGCGATTTTATGAGATCCAATTGGTGATTCTTGATGTTACAGCACAAGCCATTGCGGTTCTGTTCAGGAATTATTCCCCTGTGCCCATATCTTCAAGGCTTTCCCCCACTTTCTTCTCTATAAATTTCAGTGTCTCTGGTTTTTTTGTGGAGGAAGAAGTCAAAATATCACTTTTCGCAGACGATATGATAGTATATATAAGTGACCCTAAAAAGTCCACTAGAGAACTCCTAAACCTGATAAACAGCTTCAGTGCAGTAGCTGGATATAAAATTATCTCAAACAAATCAGTAGCCTTTCTCTACACAAAGGATAAACAGGATGAGAAAGAAATTAGGGGAACAACACCCTTCGCAATAGTTACAAAAAATATAAAATACCTTGGTGTGACTCTAACTAAGGAAGTCAAAGATCTGTATGACAAGAACTTCAAGTCTCAAAGAAAGAAATTGAAGATCTCAGAAGATGGAAAGATCTCCCATGTTCATGGATTAGCAGGATTAATGTAGTAAAAATGGCTATCCTGCCAAAAGCAACTATAGATTCAATGCAATCCTCATCAAAATTCCAACTCAATTCTTCACTGAGTTAGAAAAGGCAATTTGCAAATTCATCTGGAATAACAAAATACCTATGATAGCAAAAACTATTCTCAACAATAAAAGAACCTCTGGGGGAATCACCATGCCTGACCACAAGCTGTACTAGAGAGCAATTGTGATAAAAACTGCATGGTACTGGTACAGTGACAGACA
>NC_034613.1:13740393-13748602 GCF_900095145.1 Mus pahari | reverse complement strand
GAAGGAAGGAAGGAAGGAAGGAAGGAAGGAAGGAAGGAAGGAAGGAAGGAAAAGAAAAGAAAGCAAATGTCATAAGTAAAATGTCATTGAAAAAGAAAATGTTTATATTGGCTTGCAAAGGTAAATGTCCATAACTAAAATGAAATCAGTAAGTTATTAAAACAAGCTTGAATTAGAGTGGCTAATGTATTCATTACAAATTTTAATTTCTGTACAAATCCCTTTGGAATACTAAGATAATCTTTTAAAGAAGTATTAAATGGTCTAATCATAAAATAAGAGAATATGCATATACAACTTAATCTATACATTCAAAATAAGTTCACCTTTAAGTTTCAGGATTTCTAAAAACTTGGTTTTCCTTTGAATTATTTTCAGTCCTAGGGTTTCAATCCAGGGCTTTGTGTGCTACTGGCTAAGTTGTAACCCCAGCCTCCTCTTGGAGTTTTTTGCAATTGCTCTGAGAATTTTGAAGTAACTCTATGTAAGGATAAGGAACAGCACCAATGTGAAATGTGAACTCCACTGTGTATCCGGCTCAGCAACTGAGTGCTACTGCCTACTGTGCAAGACAGCAAAGTTGGAAGGAAGAACACTATAGGAGAGACAAAAAGAAAATTGCTGCAATGGTTACAGAGTAAATTGTCTTTATGTACACACACTGTTTGAATTTTAATGTTGATATAATTACTGCATTCATACATGCTTGTGTCATAGTGCAATTCATTCTTTTAAAAAGATATGAGGCTGAAGAGACTGTTCAAAGCTTAAGAGTGCTTACTTCTACTCAGAGGATCTCCGTTCAATTCCCAGTACAGGAATGGCAGGCAGCTCAGGACCATCTATAACTCCAGTTCCAGGGAACCTGATGCCCTTTGCTAACTTCTGCAAGCACCAGGCATACATGTAATTTACTGACATCCATGCAAGTGAAATATTACACACACAATTTTAAATCTATACATTTATATATGTGTTAGTACATCCATATATAAAATGGCAAGAGAAAATGAACCAAAGTAATAAGCTACTATATCTCTGAGTAAGTTCTGTTTTGTTTTTAGAGTTCCATTTTTATTTTTTTCTCCTTTCCAATGGATTCTTCTTTCTTATAAAGTAAATCTTCTGACAAGCTAATTGCTTGGTCAATAATTTAATCATCACTATTCTGAGTTTGTGTTCATGTTCAAGCATAAGAGATAGAGGTGAAAATGTTTCTCTCTCTCTCTCTCTCTCTCTCTCTCTCTCTCTCTCTCTCTCTCTCTGAAGCATGCTATATTAAGAGAAAAATTCAGCCTCATGAAAGAAAAGCATAAAGAAACATTTAAGGAATTAGCCAATCATCTGAGCCAAATATGGTCAATACTGGACAAGCCTTCATTGCACCCATGTGGGATGCTGTTGACATTATCCATGTCTTTGAAGCCTGAGGTTTGTTCAAGCATGTGTTCTTTCAACAATCTTATTCTCAAGGCCTACCACATACTAGGTCTTGAATCAAGTACTGACAAAGTAGAGATAAAATTTTCCCTTTAATATCCATGAGCTTAGAGGGTAATATATTTCAAAGAATAAAATTTTCATAACAATTTCCTTCTCATTTTGGCATCGTAAATAAGAGAAGATCTTAGGGGTGTTATTAGGACAGGAAAGTTAATGGAGAGGAAACAATACAGGGTTCACCTCTGGAGTGTTTTTAACTAGTAAAGGAAGGGAGACTGAATGCAGGCTCATTCTGAATCTGCAGTTGACTGCTGGCAATTGAGAGGTTTGTGCTAGGGAAATATTCTACTTTACAGGCTATTTCTCTCTCTCTCTCTCTCTCTCTCTCTCTCTCTCTCTCTCTCTCTCTCTCTCTCACACACACACACACACACACACACACACACCCCTATTGTTTGTCTTCCTCTCCCTCTCTCTATTTCATCTTTCAACAAGCCATTACAACAGTTGTCCTTGTTAATGTTTTTGTGGATCTTATGGGACAGATTGAAATAACAAATGTGTTTTCCACATATTCAAACCGCGGGTATACCACAGTCATCATTGGTCTCAAGAACCAAGGACCAGACAGTTCAAATGATTAGATAAACAGCACATGGATCATGTGGACAGATCAAGGAAATAATGTGGCCAGTTGCCATAAGGATAACCTAGAGGGAAGAATGCAAGTGTATTGTGGTTTATAGAAACATAACATTTATTACTACTACAAATGGACCTATGTTACCAACTCCTTATGTGTTCACAGATTAAAAATAAAATGAATAAAGTGTGTTTTGAAATGTATCAAATTTACCTTAAAAGATCTTGAATGAATCTATCTATATGTTTTCATTGACATTATTTAGTCACACACCACAGTGATTTAAAACGTAAGTCCTCACCTAACTTAAGGTAAATATTGCTGTGATGAAACATCGTGACCAAAAGAAACTTGGGAAGAAAGTGGTACTTTATAGATTGAATCACAGTCAGTTGAGGAAAGCCAAGGCAGGAACTTATACTAGGCAGAAACTTAGAGGCAAGAGCTATTGAGGAGTGCATGGCAGAGTGTTGCTAACTGGCTTGCTTATCATGCTTTGATCAGCCTGCTTGCTTATAGAACGCAGAATCACCACTCCAGGGGTGTCCCTGTTAACAATGAGCTGGGCCTTTCCTCATCAATCACTGATTAAGAAAACGCCCTACAGCCTTACCAATGGAACACAATCCAGAGACCAAGTACCCAAGAATCTACAACTAACAGATTGTCAACAAAGGTTTTAAGAACACACACTGGAGAAAGAATGATCTTTTCAATAAATGAAATCTGGAAAACAGTATAGCCACATTCAGAAGAATGAAGTTAGATCTACCACACATGAATTAAACACATCAATCCAAGAATTAAAACCATGAAACTACTATATGAAAATCTAGGGGAAATGCTTTGGGGAAAGACCCCAAAAGCATAGGAAATAATAGCAAAAGTAGACAAATGATACTACGTAAGACTAAAAAACTTCTGGACTACAAAGGAAAGAACTGAGTAGACAATCAATAGGAATGGAGAAAATATTTGCAAACTATGCACCTACCTGACAAGGTCTATAATACATAAAGAGTTCTCCAAATTCAATATTAAAAAGGAAAATCAAAATGGACAACAGCTCAAAATACACATTATTCAAAAGAAGACTTGCATGTGAACAGCAGATATATGAAAAATTTTTTCAACAACCACAAATCATCAGAAAAAGGAAAATCAAAAACAAGATGAGAGAGTACCTCACCACCACAGTAAGAATGTGGTCATTAGAAAATGGGATCAGGGGAGTTTACAAGGATATGGAAAAATGGGAAGCCTTACACGCTGTTGGTAGGAATATTGTGTTGCACAAGTTAGTGTGGAAAACTATACATATTAATATAAAAAATAATAAATATAGCTACCAAATCCAGTAATTTCATTACTGGGTACATATCCAAAGGATGTAAAATCAGAATTTCAAAGAGACCTCTGCACTAGAGTATTCATTCAGGACCATTCAATAGTCATGAAATAGAAGCAGAGTAAAGCATACCATTCACAATAGTCAAGAATGGATGACATATATACACTGTGTCATGTTTAAATCAGGTGAAACTTATAGCCATCTTAAACATTTATCACTTCTTTATGGTGAAAATGTTCAAAGCCTTTGTTTTGCATGTCTTTAAAAGTACAGTCATTATTGTTATCTACAGTTACAGTGTAAAAGCACACCAGAACTTATTGCACAATCTATTTGTACTTTACTGCCCACTTATCAGTCTTTCCCCACCCTCTCACTCTCCCAGGATTCTGCTATCTGCCTTGCTACTCTGAACATCTATCTGTGAGATCAATCCTTGTAGGTTTTCACATTAACAAGGCCATGTGATTCTTGTCCTTCTCCGTCTGGTTTATTTCATTTAGTATAATTATCTCCAGTTCACCCATACAATTACAAATGAGACACTAAATCCTTTTGGTGACTGAGCAAGTATGTCATGGTATATATGTTGTTCTTTCTGTGGGGTTGCTAAACCCTTCAACTCCTTCAGTCCTTCCCCTAACTCGTCCATTGGGGTCCCAGTGCTCAGTCTGATGGTTGGCTGCTTGCATCTGCATTTGTATTTGTCAGGGTCTGGCACAGCACAGCCTTTCAGCAGACAGCTATATCAGCCTCCTGTCAGCAAGCACTTTTTGGCATCAACAATAGCATCTGCGTTTAGAGTCTTCAGATGGGATGGATCCCCAGGTGGGGCAGTCTCTGGATGGTCTTCCATTCAGTCTCTGCTCCACTCTTTGTCACTGCATTTCCCTTTGACAGGACCAATTCTAAATTAATATTTTTGAGAAGCTAGACTCCAGAGAACCAAATAACCCTATTAAAAATGAGGTATAAAGCTAAACAAAGAATTCTCAACTAAGGAATCTTGAATGGCTGTGAAGCACAAAAAGAAATGTTCAACATCCTTAGTCATCAGAGAAATGCAAATTAAAACAACCCTGAGATTCCACCTCACACCAGTCAGAATGGCTAAGATCAAAAATTCAGGTGACAGCAAATGCTGGTGATGATGTGGAGAAAGAGGAACACTCCTCCATTGCTGGTGTGATTGCAAGCTGGTACGACCACTATGAAAATTAGTCTGGCAGTTCCTCAGAAAATTGGACATAGTACTACCTGAGAACACAGCTATACCAATCCTGGGCATATACCCAGAAGATCTTCCAACTGGTAATAAGGACACATGCTCCACTATGTTCATAGCAGCCATATTTATAATAGCCAGAAGCTGGAAAGAACCCAGATGTCCCTCAATAGAAGAATGGATACAAAAAATTTGGAACATTTACACAATGGAGTACTACTCAGCAATTAAAAACAATGACTTCATGAAATTCTTAGGCAAATGTATGGAACTATAAAATATCATCTTGAGTTAGGTAACCCAGTCACACACACAAAAAAACCATACATGGTATGCACTCACTGATAAGTGGATATTAGCCCCAAAGCACAAAATACACAAAATACAATTCATAGACCATATGAAACCAAAGAAGAAGGAAGACCAAAGTGTGGATGCTTCAGTCTACTCAGAAGGGGGAAAAAATAATGATGGAAGGTAGAGGGAGGGAGAAATCTGGGAGGAAAAGAGGAGAAAAAGAGAAAAGGCGAGCAGGATTGGGTATGGGAGGAGATGGGGGGGAAGAACTACAGAGGGTTAGGAAATTAACGGAGTTGTATAGCATTGGAGAATGGGGAACTAGGGGTCGCCACTAGAAAGTCACAGATGCCAGGGACCCAAGAGGTTCCAGGACCCAACAGGGATGGCATTATCCAAAATACCCAACAAAAGGGAGAGAGTACCTGTAGAGACCACATTGAGAGGTTAGGCCCCTGCTGAGGGAAGAAAACATCTTTATGGGTATAAAAAGTGAGAGTCACGAAATCTCTGGTGAGGGTAAAAGTCAATGATTTAACAAAAAAATGTACAACACTACAAGTAGCTATCTTTTAAAAATAACAATTAGAAAGTGAAACTAAATGAGAAAACATTTGGGGAAAGAACAAAAACAAAGGCACAGTAGTAAATGAAATAGAATGAAGATATTCACCCTAGCCAACATACAAAGATCATAAGTCCGTTTCTGTCTGCACAATCTGTTTGCTTTTAAGGAGTTGGGGGGAATCTCTCCAAGATTTCTAGAGCTGCACCTAAGTCAGATTCAGTCCTGGAAAGAATAGCTGTGGATTTTCTAGGTATGAGTTGAACCTAGTCTTTGTAATACCACCCTGAGAGATGAACCCAGCTTCCCAGGTGCTGATCTTACTGGGTGAGAGGCCAAGCTAGAGCCTCATACGCTGATCTCCTGAGGTGAGGGGGAGGATTGAAGCATGTTATATGTTGACGTCAACACCTGGTGTATTAGGGTTCAATTTTTAAAGGTAGACATTATAGTTGCTTTATTGCAATTGTATATAGAAATTCAACTGTGTTACTTGAGATATTAGTAACACTAGCAATGACTGACTGTGTTAACAAGAGGAACAATTTCATGTATACGGCCTATGAGAGACTAAAAGGCATGACCTATGCATCATTGTGTATCATTTAAGCTTTATAGTACATACACCTTTGAGGTAAAAATTTAAATGAGTATCACTTTATGGAAAATTGTCAATTAGATCAAAACCACTCAATCAGGTCTGCTTGTATCAAGGACCGACATCCTTAGTGTTCATGCTTCACCATCTTGGATGAGTCTGTCTGTACTTATTCTCCTTTATGGATATTTTGCTGTGATAATTATTCATCACCATGTGCTTTCCATTCCTTTGTTTTAAGATATCAAAAGCTCCTGTGATCTTGCCTTGCAAAGATCCCGGAATTACGGATGTCTCTTCAGACTGCTTTAGCCCATTATTTTATTTTCCATAAATACAAACATTTATTTCCTGTGTCTTAAAACAGTTTTCTCTATGTGGTCTTTCTTGAGAAATGTTCTATGTTAAAACGACAAACCTGTTTTCCTCTTTCTATGGCAATCACCTCTGACACAGAGATATCTCTTCAGAAACCAAAGTACACACTGACAGCATTGTAGAATTCAGACTATAAAGGAAAGGGGTAGGAGGCTTATGGATGAGAAATTTGTTGTATTGGTTCTGAAGATCCACTTTTCTTCATCATAATAGCAACAGCACAAATACTTTATATTAATTTTTTTTTAATGCTGTCAAATTTTCTACCCCAATCCTTACAAAAACAGAGTAACAGGAACAGAAACAGCTTGATCTTTATGTGGAAACTGAAGCCCAAAAGTAATTGAGTGAGTTGGTCAAAAATCTGATGCCCAGTAAATATCATAACTGTGCAGTAAGCATTTTACTCTCTGATCCATCTCCTCTCCCACTCTTTCCCCCCACCTTAAGTTAGACATTTTGTACACCACATGTAAAAAGCTGAAAGACCAAGGTGAACTAGATAATGCATAGCAGGCCTGGAATTTGAAGACAGATTTGTCTGAACATAAAAAACATCATCTTTTTCAATAAATGAAAAGGATAAATGAATACAGAAAACATACTGTCTAATAATCAAATAACTATCCATTAAAGCAGGATTTCTTTTTTAGTTTTCAACTACATAGTTGACAGTTACAGACCAAACTGATGGTGTTTTACTCATCAATGATAGAATGAATAACTGCTATACCTTGGAAAAAACTATGTGACCTTGCTTAACTCAGTTACTCTACTGGTAATAATTGATATTAGAATGAAAATTCAACAGAAGCAAACCAACAAGCAGATGCATGAGGAAAGCCACTGTAGCACCACATATAATAGCAAAAACTAGAAAATCTGGTCCTGGAGAAATGGTTTGGCAGTTAAAAGCATTTGCTGTTCTTGCAGAAGAACCAAGTATAGTTCCAAGCACCACAACCACACTGATTCATATGTGGTCACATGCGTGCATACAGGCCAAACATGGATACATATACATAAATATTGAAAATTAGTTAGAAAATTAGTAATTGTCAATATTACATTATAAATTCAATAAGGGCTGGTGAGATGGCTCAGTGGTTAAGAGCACCGACTGCTCTTCCAAAGGTCCTGAGTTCAAATCTCAGCAACCACATGGTGGCTCACAACCATCTGTAACGAGAGATCTGACTACCTCTTCTGGAATGTCTCAAGACAGCAACAGTGTACTTACATATAGTAAATAAATAAATCTTAAAAAAATAAATTCAGTAAAATAGGACTCCTGATAAACTGTCAGAATTGGTGGAAATGTATAAATATTTAGTTACAAAAGTTGGGACTACTAAGTAACCATTTGGAAAGATTAAAGTAAATCAAATTGGAGCCCTACTTTAAAATTTTTAAGAAAAGACAATCTAGATGAGTCAAAAGCTAAAATATTAATAGAAAAACACTAAGCAAACACCTTAAGTATAATGCAAAAATGTTATCATTCAAAAGACTTAAATTTTTTTTAATTCTACATGGCAATAAAATACTTAAAGGAAAATAAATAACAGGCTGGATGATAATAGTGGCACGTGCATTTAATTCCAGCACTCAGGAGGCAAACAGACAGATTATCATGAATTCGAGGTCAGCCTGGGCTACAGTGAGTTGCAAGCCAAACAAAGTTAAATAGGTTCTGTCTGAGAGAGAAA
>NC_034613.1:13733871-13736503 GCF_900095145.1 Mus pahari | reverse complement strand
GGTTCCTCAGAAAATTGGACATAGTACTACCGGAGGACCAAGAAATACCTCTCCTAGGCATATACCCAGAAGATGTTCCAACTCGTAATATGGACACATGCTCCGCTATGTTCATAGCAGCCTTATTTATAATAGCCAGAAGCTGGAAAGAACCCAGATGTCCCTCAATAACCACACTTTCTTATAACCCCAGTCCTGGGGATGCAGAAGCAGGAGTATTCCTAAGGTTTGCTATCAACATTATCTAGCCAATCAGCAAGCCCCAGATTCAGTGAGATATGCTGTCTCAACTAATAAAGTGGAGAACAATGAAAAGAGATATCCAACATCAATTTCTGCCCACCACATACACATGCATCCACACACATGCATACATCCACACACTCTCAAAAGCAAAGACAATATAAAGACTTTAAAAATGTAAAAGTGGAAGGAAATTTTGGGGCAGAAGTTTTGCCGTGAGAGAAAGTAGTATTTCAGATAAAAAGAAAATGGTGATCTACAGAAAGAAAGTAAGAGATATGGGAAAGGACTAAATGAAAGGTAAAGTGGTTATTATTATTATTATTATTATTATTATTATTATTATTATTATTAACAT
Organism: Mus pahari; assembly: GCF_900095145.1. Taxonomy (NCBI): domain Eukaryota; kingdom Metazoa; phylum Chordata; class Mammalia; order Rodentia; family Muridae; genus Mus; species Mus pahari. The sequence continues at coordinate 13,735,902 of NC_034613.1, read as the reverse complement.
ATTTAAAGCTTTGTAAAATAATAAAACATATTTGATTGTTCATCTATGTCTACTTACATGAATATGAAATGAGTAACAACAGTGATGGGAGAGGAATTCTGAATGTTCTGTTACTACAAGAAACCTCCATTACTTAAAGTGGTACAGTGTTCTGTATAACTGGACCTGGATAGCCATGCTTGTAATTCTATCTTTAGGGCAGCTGAGGCAGGTGTGTCATGAATTCAAGATGAGCCTGAACTACATATCAAGACCCTGTCTCAAAAGAGAAATGAATCTGGGTGAATTGTCTATGCATACTTTGAAAATTCTGGAGCAATCACTAAAACCTGGTTGGTTTTTATTTTATTTTATTTTATTTTATTTTAAAAAGCAATGAAAAATGTGCTAAGAAGGGTAAGCAAATAACAATCGTATAAAATATCTGAAACCACAAAATCAAAAATAGAATGGATAAAAATACGGAAGGAGGGCAAAGAAAATTGTTAAGAATATGGTAGATATTCATTCAACTCTGTCAGAATTCATGTATCATAATAATACACTCATTGAAATACATAATTCAACAGTCCATATATAATATTATATTATTATATTAATTTATATTATTTGTTTATTTATTCATTTATTTATTTGCTATTGTGAGGTATTGTGTGTGTGTGTGTGTGTGTGATGCATAAAGAGTGTATGTGGCCACAACCTCATGACACAGTAGGCACACAGTGGTCAGAGAACAACTTTGTAAAGTTGTTTTTCTTCTTCAATCTTGCCATGGGTTCTGGGGGTCAAATGCAGGTCATCATTAGACTTGCAGGGTACAACCACTTTCGCCTGGGGAGGTGTCTCACTGTCCTCACAATAATTTTTTTAAATTGCTATAAAATACACATAAAATAAACTTTACCATTTGAAGCAAGGCTTGGTGCTGACAAATCCATGTATTATGTGCATTACGCTGCAAGTCTTCATACGGAAATGCCTTCCAAAGAATTAGCACCCCTCTGAAGGAAACTTGAAACAATAACAAACTCGAAGGAGCAGCAGTCCCAGAGAGAAGAAATCTGAAGATTGTTTTTCAGTCTCATTATAATGATTTGTCATGTTGACATGTAAGACACTGCATGAACATGGAAACAATTAATTTTTAATCATGTTTAAGACATGACATTCCTTACCATTCCCTCTTTTTCACATTAACACCAGTGTCAGGGTAGTCATCCTGATGAAACCATCAAAATTCTCAATCTACACTCCAAAATTTTGTGGCTACTAAACTCCAGCAATTCCCAATAGACAACATAATTGCAATTATGTAAAGAGTTCCACGTAGAGAAAAGGCATTACAATTAGGGAACTGTCTTATGCAAGATTTTCCAGGCAACTTGGCCAGTACATTAAACAATGTACCTTTTAAATGGCACTTTCCCAGGAAAGAAAATTAAAACAAAGATGAACAAATATGCAAGCTCTGCACTATGTTACTATAATTTTTGATTGTGTTTAGAATACATACACATCCCTGGCAGATTAAGGACAAGAAAAACAGCACTGACGGACTTACATACTTACCCATATGTGGAATATTCCAAACCATGTATCATTTCAACATATTCTGGCAGGTTATCTAACAAGGCTGCAACGTTTTAAAGCAGTCAAACTGCCAAGTCTCATAGTGTGGGATCCAGATGTAGAAGGTATTTGGAAGTGTGTGTTTTCTTCTAAGCAAATCCAGGATATGTCCACGTTAAAGAATTCCAGCCTCTCAGACCCTAAAGTATACATTAGTAACTGTGACAGCTATGCACTGTTGGTGGCTCTGAAACAAAAATGATCCTATCTCCCACTTGCCATGGGCCAAAACTTTCTTGGCAGAAAGTCATTTTTAAATACAAGTCAAAAGTCCATGGCATTTCTTTATAAAAACTAGTGATGGTTAAACTTTTACATTCTCCAACATGCATCTCACACACACACACACACACACACACACACACACACACACAGAGAGAGAGAGAGAGAGGGAGGGGGAGA
>NC_034613.1:13711550-13733706 GCF_900095145.1 Mus pahari | reverse complement strand
GAGGGAGGTTGGGAGGGAGAGAGAGGGAGGTTGGGAGGGAGGGAGGGAAAGCATCGATTCCTCTAACCTCATTTTCCCCTTATGAGAAGCAGAGAGGAACACTCTCAGATTTCAGGGCTAGAAGTAAAAGCTGCCTTACCATGCTTTTAGTTTACTCTTAGTATTATACTGGAAGATGACACTCCAGGATGTAAGTCACAAGTTATTCCCTTACTTTGGGCTTCAGTCTCCTCACAAATAAGATGATATAAATATAAATATAAATTCACTGGGCAGCTTCCTGGATCCTGTCTTGTCTAAGCATAGTTAAATAATAATAATCATAGAAATATATTTTTACATGAGGGATAGAGATATTGAAAGAACCATTCATGTGTTTTAAAGACTGTGTTACAAGAGCTTCTTTTGCCCTGTTGCATTTGTTAAGGTGTCTTTCAGGCCTAAGATTCTTCTTGGAGTCTATACATTGGTTTGGTAAACTAATAAATACATCAGGACTTTTTTGGAACACTTAGAAAGAGCAGCACATTGGGTAAACATTGCAGTCCTTTAATTATGCTACAAAGTTTAGATGAAAAACTAAGACTTTTAGATTTACCGTGCTAGGCATTAAAACCAGTTATTAACAAGAATGTCTTCACATTCCTAAGAAATGGAGCATTAGTGTAAGTAAGCGAAAAGTGCTAGCTCCGCTTTACATGAATCAATGCATCTTGATCCCTTTGGAATAGATCAGAATGGATCAATTACACCTGAACAAGTGTCACTTATACCCTGGAAATAATGAAAAGCAGGACATAAAACACATTGTTAGTACCTCCTTACAGAGAAGTAAAAAACCAGCCCGGTAGTGGAGCGTACCTTTTATCTTAGCAAGCTAGCCTGGTCTACCAGTGAGTTCCAAGACAGCCAGAGAGATCCTATCTGGAAAAACCAAATAGAAAACCAACCAAACAAACAAACAAAAACACCAAATCAATCCCTGTATGAGTTTTTTGAACAATTAAAAATTATGTTGAGGGTTAAAAAAACACATTGTTAGGAAGCATCAAAATTTACAAATTATACTCATTATGATAAACAATAAAATAGACCTGAAGAAAGAAAGATAAGATTTGGATTCCATACCTATCAATTATTGGTTGTAATATTCTGGATCAAGTAACCCACTCATTTGTTTCAAATTTCTAATTAATTCAATCAAGATAATAATACCTCATTCTTAATGCTGAGGTTTCTGAAATACTAAAAACAGTTAAGATAGAATAACTCTTGTAAAAAAATTAGTCACTATCTTTCATTTTTGTGATTTTGCAATCTAGTCAGCTGGGGAATGTTTTGTGTATCTCTTCTGATTAGCTATATCCTCAAACCTAATCCCTTCTGGGCAGTCCATGGCCCAGATTGACATTAAGGGAGAAATCCACAATTGTCCATTACACCACTTCTTCCATCTGAGAAGAATGTATGCTATTTCATTTGCAATCAAAATGATGATTCTTGGCCCTCAAGCAATGTAAAAATCTCATCGTTCAGAACACAAACAATTATGAAAGAAACCCAAGAATGGACATGGCATTGATCCTAATGACTCAACCGATCAGCTGCGCCAAAAGAAACCAGATCTGATGCCTAGAACCAAAATTAAAATGTACAGACTGTGTGTGTGAGAACAGCTGTCTTCCCTTCAGCATCAACTTCTGTTGTGGCAAAAGATGTATTTGTAGGCCTAGATTCTATAGTTTGATTTAGAAATGTACATCCATGGTTTTAGAAATTTGGAAAAAGGTAAATGGTGAATCCTGAGTGTCAGAAGTATATACTTCATCCACAGGAGAACAGAGACCATCTCAAAAAAAAAAAAAAAGAAAGAAAAGAAAAAAGAAAAAAAAACTTTCCTATTTCAGAGACTTACAGGACAATGTCTAAAACTCAATGGAAGAGGCTAAGGTTTATTTCCAGAATTAAACATAAGGATAATGAGAGGATTTTAAATTGAACAAAACACAGAAGTTATTCAACAATCTGCCTTTTCCCTCTGTGACACTTTCATAGTTTTATGAAGAAAATGTTAAAGAGCTGGCTGCAGGGATCTGGATGGTTCACAAAGAAAAGGACAGTATCAGTTATATTGACAATTGAGAACAGTCTGCATGATCTGTCACTAGACACTTTTAACTCATGGAGCCCTGAGTGATCGATAACTGTTACCGATTACAGTTGGAGAATTATTAGTATATGAGAATCTATTGGTTCCAGAGATGTACAAAAAATCATTTTAGCGCATTATGTAACATTTAGAAATGAACTGTGAGATAGGAAATAGTAAAAATGAGGTGATACTTACCTTAGGACAAAACTATACATTTTTTTTCAGAATCACTGGGTCACTGATCTTAGGATCTTCTCTTTTTATCCCCTTGTGTGCTGCCTCCTCCTCCTCTTCCTCTTTTTCATTTTGTGTTGAAATCTCATTTATACCAGTATAAAGTATGGCCTCAAACTTCATATTTAGCTGAAGATGACATTGAACTCTTGATTATTCTGCCTCCACCTCTCAAGTGCTGGGATTATAAGTGTATTTTTCATAGCACCTAGCTTATAATTTTGATATTCAACACAGTTTTATTATTATATCATCTCTACTTCTTGTATTGCTTCTCATTTTTTACTCCTTAAGGAATTCCTAAGACTTGGTTCTTACCGCCCCACCTTTCCCTTACCTCATTCACTCAACAGATTCCTTCTTTTTTTTTTTTTTTTTTTTTTTTACAGTACAGTCTTTATCCCCTTCCCGGTCCACCTCTGGCTGTTCCTCATCCAATACCTCCTCTCCTCCCTCCCCCATCTCCAACAGGATGTCCCCACCCTCCACCCCCACCCCACTAGACCTCCCCACTCCCTGAAGCCTCAAGTCTCTTGAGGGCTAGGTACATCTTCTCTGACTGAGTCCAGACCTGGCAATCCTCTGCTATATATGTGTTGTGGGCCTCATATCAGCTGATGTATGCTGCCTGGTTGGTGACCCAGTGTCTGAGAGATCTAGGGAGTCCAGGTTAGTTGAGACTGCTGGTCCTCCTATAGGGTCACTCTCCTTATCTTCTTCCAGCTTTTCCCTAATTCAACCACAGGGGTCACCAGTTTCTATCCATTAATTAGGTGTAAATATCTGCATCTGACTTTCAGCTGTTTGTTGGGCCTCTCAGAGTGCTGTCATGCTAGGTCCCTTTTTGTGAGTGCTCCTTAGCCTCAGTAATAGTGTCAGGCCTTGGGACCTCCCCTTGAGCTGGATCCCACTTTGGGCCTGTCACTGGACCTTCTTTTCCTCAGGCTCCTCTCCATTTCCATCCCTGTAATTCTTTCAGACAGGAACAGAGGTGTGACTGCGGGATAGCCCCCCTCTCCCTCACTTGATGTCCTGTCTTCCTGCTGGAAGTGGGCTCTACAAGTTCCCTCTCCCTACTGTCTGGCATTTCATCTAAGGTCCCTCCCTTAGAGTCCTGAGAGTCTCTCACCTCCCAAGTCTCTGGTACATTTTGGAGGGTCCCCCCACCTCCTACCTCCTAAGGTTGCCTATTTCGATTCTTTCTGCTGGCCCTCAGGGCTTCTCTCCTGTTCCCCATCCCCATACCTAATCATGTTCCCCTATTCCCCTTTCTGTCCCCCTTTCCAACCAGGTTTCTCCCTCCCTCTGCCACTCGTGATTGTTTTCTTCTCCCTCCCAAGTGAGGTCAAGGCATCCTCACTTGGGCCGTTCAGTTTGTTAACCTTCTTGAATTCCTTTAAATTGTTCACCTGTCACTCGGAAGTCACTCATTTAAGTCCACATTTTATCTCTAGCCATGGATTTTTATTCCCAACACATGTTTACCTTTCAATTAACTTGGAGCCCCAGAACCAGAACCTAACAGACACACACACTGACGAACCTGACCATTTCCCCCATTACAAATACTACTTTCCTACTATTTTCTTTCTTCTTCTTTGTTTTAGGTTTTGTTGGGTGGCTCTTTGCTTCTTTTTGAGGAACTGTCTTACAATGTTGCTCACACATGTCTGGAACGCACTATTAGTCCAAATAGTCACAATCCTCCTGCCTTAGACTCCTGCTAGAAGTACAGGGGCTGTCCCCCTCCCAGTACCCCTCACACATTTCATCTCCCCTCCCCTTCTCCTCTGAGAGGGTGCACCCTGGGTATCCCCCAACCTAGCACATCAAGTCTCTGCAGGACTAGGCGAATCCTCTCCAACTGAGGCCAGCCAAACAAGGCAGCCCAGTTGGGAGGACTTATTCCATATACAGGAAACAACTTTAGGAATAGTCCCAACTCCAGTTGTTGAGGGACCCACATAAAGACTGAGATGCAAATGTGCTAAATATGTTGGGGGGCTAGGTCCAGCGAGATAGTGAGCTCAAGGTTAGCCTAGACTATATGAAATCTCTCTCAAAAATAAAAAAGTAAACAAATGACTGTTGGAGACTAATGCATTTTACCCTGTCCTAGATTTTTCAAATCTATCCAAGAATTTTTGCTTAGACAGTGAGTATAAAGGTTGTGTGTATGTATATGTGTGTGTGTACATACATGTGTGTACATACATTTTTTGAAGTCTAAATTACATATTTTTGTTGCTATGGTAAACTACTATGATTAAAAGCAACTTATAAAAAGATCTTACAGAAAAAGTTTTCAATTGTTCATGTTTGAGTCTGTTGTTAGATGTAATTTGAAAATACCCTACCTTATATATGTCAAAATGATTTACTTTATATTTTTTGAGTATTTTAACTAATTTTGTACCAGATACTTAAAAAATGTACCTGCTTATAGATACTTCACAATATTTTTTTGACTTTTTAAATCATTAAAGGGTATTGAGTTTAGGCAAATGTCTTCTGTATGAATTGAGATGGTCACATTATTTGATTTAATTTTGACTGAGTGGTTTTCATATACTTAAACTGCAGGAGTAAACCCAACAAATATATTGATCAGACTGTATAATTATTAAATATTTTGTAGAATTCTATTAATTGCATATATTTTTATTCTATTAATAGCATTTTTCCCCTGGGGTTTTCTGTTGCTGTTGTTTCATTTTGCTTTGGTTGCTTCCTATATTATCTATGTCACTTGGTTATCCAGATAACTGACCTCAGAGAATAACTCACGAAAAATTTCCCCCTCCCTTCATGTATTGTTTATTAGATATTTGCTTTATTTACATTTCAAATGTCCCTTTTCCTTGGTTTCCTCTCCGGAGACCATACATCCCCTCCCTCCTCCCCCTGCTCACCAACCCACCCACTCCTGCTTCCTGGCTCTGGCATTCCCCCACACTGGAGCTTACAGCCATCACAGGACCTCTCCTCCCATTGATGTCCCACTAGGACATCCTCTGCTACATATGCAACTGGAGCCATGAGTCCCTCCATGTGTATTCTTTGGTTGGTGGTTTAGTCCCTGGGAGCTCTGGGGGTACTGGTTGGTTCATATTGTTGTTCCTCCTATGGGTCTGCAAACCCCTTCAGCTCCTTGGGTCCTTTCTCTAGCTCCGTCACTGGGGACCTGCGTTCAGTCTAATGGTAGGCTGTGAGCATCCACCTTTGTATTTGTCATCCACTCTGTATTTGTCTCAGGAGACAGCTATATCAGGCTCTAGTCAGCAAGCACTTGTTGGCATCCACAATAGTGTCTGGGTTTGGTGATTGTATATGGGATGGATCCCCAGCTAGGGCAGTCTCTGGATGCTCTCTGCTCCACACTTTGTCTCTGTAACTCCTTCCATGGGTATTTTGTTACTCCTACTAAGACAGATGTTGTATATTTACACAGTGGAGTACTACTCAGCTATTAAAAACAATAAATTTATAAAATTCTTAGGCAAATGGATGGAACTAGAAAATATCATCCTGAATGAGGTAACCCAATCACAAAAGAACACACATGGGATGCACTCAGTGATGAGTGGATATTAGCCCAGAAGCTCAGAATACCCAAGATACAATTCACAAACACGAAACTCAAGAAGAAGACCAAAGTGTGGATACTTTGATCCTTCTTAGAAGGGTGGAACAAAATACCCATGGAAAACTTATTTTTCTAATAACTTGAAATATATTATTGGATTATTTGAGATCTCTTCTACTTTATTTATTTATTTATTTATTTATTTATTTATTTATTTTAACCTCTAGATTTTATTCCCTTCTCGGTCCACCCTCCAACTGTTCCACATCCCATACCTCCTCACCGCCCCTGCACCCCGTCTCCACGAGGATGTCCTTACTTCCCACCCCCACCCCACCAGACCTCTAGACTCCCTGGAGCCTTCAGTCTCTTGAGGGTTAGGTGCATCTTCTCTGACTAAAACCAGACCCAGCAGTCCTCTGCTGTATATGTGTTGGGGGCCTCATATCAGCTGGTGGATGCTGCCTATTTGGTGGTCTAGTGTTTGAGAGATCTTAGGGGTCCAGGTTAACTGAGACTGCTGGTCCTACTACAGGGTCGCCCTCCTCCTCAGCTTCTTCCAGCTTTTCCCTAATTCAGCCACAGGGTTCAGCAGCTTCTGTGCATTGGTTGGGTAAAAATATCTGCATCTGACTCTTTTAGTTGCATGGGTGTCCATATCTCTAAACTTATCTCTTAGATCTCCCTTTGCTCTACCTGAAGGATTCTAGTAACCTATAGCTTTTTATTTTCATTGGTTTCCATAACTTTTAAAATTTACTCCATGATTTATTCAATTGTTCACAGATAATTCAGAACTATATAAGTGGATCTTCATTTTTTTTTATAGAATCTCTAGTTATTCTTGCTATTTAGTCACTTATGACCTGATAATATACAAGAAGTGATTTATTTCTGTTAAGACCTGTTTGTGTACTTTGGATACAAATATCAGTACCTTCCTTTACAAGTTAAAGTTACACCAACTTCAATCTGTCTCTTTGGTGCAGCTAGGTATCCATCTCTGTTTAGACATCCCTCTCCTCATGAAGTACAAAACGTCCTTTCTGCATCCACCCAGAGCTACTGTGAGTTCCCAGGGGCATCAGCCTTGTTCCACTGCAGGCTTTCACTACCTCTGGCTCTCACAACTGTTTCTGCTACTTCTTCTTTGATGATCCTTCAATCCGTGGTAGGAGGTATACTATACATGTCATATTTAGGGATGAGCACTCTGAACTTTTATTCTCTGTACCTTGAGCAGTTCTGGGTCTCTGTGCTAATTACCATATAGTTGAGAAAGAAGTTTCTCTGGTGAGGATTGAGATATGTACCAATTTACAGGAATAAATATAAGAACTAAGGGCAATTGACAATGATGTCTAGTTAGCAGATTAATAATATCAATTTATTGCCTAGGACCTCACCAAGGACAGTTTTTTTGGTTTTGTTTCATAGCTCATTAAGAGTAGCAGGAAAGGGTTCCATTTGTGGAGTGGGTTTTAAATACAGTTGCAAAGAAGTTGATTACTCCCATAACATTTGTGCCACAATTGGCCAGCAGGTATATCTTGCCAGGCCAGCCATTATTATAGTGCAGTGTCCACAGCTAAGAAAGACTGTTCATGACCATTCTTACCTAAAAGAGTACATAGAACCCACAGCATTGTGGAAGTAAAAGAAGAATGAAGCTTCCAGGTCAATGGCAGCTACATTTCTCCATGTCCTATGACTCATGTATGTGGTATCTTCAAAAATGGGGTCTTACTGTCAAGTTCTGGAGGATAACCAAGGGCAATGACAATAGCCTGTAAAGTTTGACTGGTTTATGGAACACCACTGACCATCACCTTGAAAAGTAGTACCTTATATCTGGCAATGGAATTTTTATTTGGTAGCCTATAGTGTCTATAAGAGGCACCATCTACCTATTATAAGGCATCTCCATTTAAATTCCTTTTATGTATGTATGTACACGTACTTTGGGAAGCTTCTATAGTATTATGGTCTATATAGCATTTTCAAAGATCTATTGTTCCCCCTTGTGACTGCTATTTTTCAAATATCAGAGCCCTGGTCATTTGTTTAGACCACTCTGTCCAGCATAGTGTAGAAGAATACAAATTTTGGAGATATGTTCCTATCATTAGTTTTCACCATCAAATTGAGACAATCAGGTACAATAAAAAGGGCGCATCGTTTGAGTTTTTGGTCCCAGCATTACTACTACCTCTATGAGAACTCACTAAATCTAGTTGGCTATGTTTTGGTGTTGTAAGGTCTAATTTTGTTTTAGAACAAATAATTTTAGGAAAGTATCTTCCATGTCTCAAGCATTTGAATGCGTGGTCCCAAGTTGGTAGTATTGTTGGGAAGGCGTAGGAGATATGGCCTTGTTGAAGGAAGTGTATCTCTAGATGCAAGCCACCATTACTGGTGCTGCTCTTCCAACCTGGACTCTAACCCTCTGGAATAATAACCCATAGTAGGTTCTAACTCTCTAACAGAGTGCTCCATTCCACAATAAAGATTCTGATTACCCAGATACCAGGTGCAAAACAGGAAACACACACTTATTTTCTGGTGGTGATCTGCTGAGTGCTGTAATAGAGATGTGGGCAAAGAAAGCTAGCCCTGCCCTGCGAAATTCAATAAAGGCTTCACAAAGCACATGTAGCTTGTGCCTTAATAACTACATTTATATTCAGTGGATTATGGAAAGGAATTCTGAACAGTAGTACAAATAGTTACACAAATACAGATAGTACTAATAAAGGATGACAAGAATCTTCAGTATGAAGAAAAGTGTGTTGTTGTTTTCTTTTTATTCATGTCATTGGATCAAGGAAGAAAGGAATGGGACAATAATTTTTTTCTTTTTGAATTAAGAAAGATAACAATAGGTAGGTGTACTGGCTAGTTTTGTGTCAACTTTACACAAGCGAAGTTATCACAGAGGAAGGAACTTCAGTTGGGGAAGTGCCTCCACAAGATTCAGCTGTAAGGCATTTTCTCAATTAGTGATCAAGGGGTGAGGTCCCCTTGGGGGTGGTACCATCTATGGCTAGTAGTCTTGGGTTCTATTAGAGAGCAGGCTGAGCAAGACAGGGGAAGCAAGCCAGTAAGTAACATCCCTCCATGGCCTCTGCATCAGCTCCTGCTTCCTGACCTGCTTGAGTTCCAGTCCTGACTTCTTTGGTGATGAATAGCAATGTGGAAGTGTAAGCTGAATAAACCCTTTCCTCCCCAATGTGCTTCTAGGTCATGATATTTGTGCAGGAATAGAAACCCTGACTAAGACAGTAGGGTAAAGTTCAAGTCTCCTCATATTGCAAGCAAATCTGATTGTTAAGCAATAATTAAAGAATTCTTCAACTGTGTTTCAATACTATCTTTAGTACCTTTTAATTTAAAAATCCATAAAACTGAATTCCCAGAATACTAGCAAGTATGAGATTCTGGGTGAGAATCTGTGTAAAACCCGGACTCTTAATTTAAGGATATGTTATATGAATCCCATCAAGGAAAACAGAATTCATAGTTGATCTTGTGTGTTTCTGCATGGGCAGAAAACACTTTGGACTGGGTTCGTACTGAAGAGCTCAACATCCTAAAAGAGGATAGGCTGCGAAAGGAAAATGAATGCCCTGTCGGTTTGCGCTGATCAGAGCATGATTTTTTATTAATCGGACAAGGAAGGATTCTAAGCCCGCCCTTGNGTCCCCTTGAGAAACTCTCTCTCTCTCTGCCGCGTGGTCTGATCATGAGCAGAGATGTGATCCAGTAGGCGGGTCCGAGCGAGTGGGCGGTGACGACGATGACGTAGGGCGGTCTGACGATGCTGCATTCTGGGAGATCTGGGGAGGTCTTCTTAGTAGCAATTCTGTGCACCTGTAGGGGGCGCAATATAATGTTTAGAGGGAGAGTGGTTAGTGGAGGTGAGAGACCCCAACAGATCTCAGAATTTGTTTTATTTATTTATATTCTAGCCATTGCCTTCCTGCCTGCTCCCCAATCCTCACCCTATTTCTCCTCCCCCTTGCCTCCCAGAGGGTATTCCTACACACACCAGGCCTCCCCCCTTCCCTGGGGCCTCAGGACCTCAAGTCTCTCAAGGATTAGGCACATTTTCTCACAGTGAGGCCAAACTCAGCAGTACTCTGCCATATATGTGCCAGGGACCCCTAACCAGCCCATGTACACTACCTGGTTGGTGACTCATTCTGAGAGCTAGGGTCTGAATTAGTTGATACTGCTGGTCTTCCTATGGGGTCACCCTACCCTTCAGCTTCTTCAGTCATTCTCCTAATTCAACCATAAGGGTCCCCAACTTCAGTCCAATGGTTGGGTGTGATTACCTGTGTCTGTCTCAGTTAGCTACTGGTAGAGCCTCTCAGAGGGCAGCCATGCCAGGCTCCTATCTGTAAGTACATCATAGCATCAGTAATAATGACAGGCCTTTGGGCCTCCCCTTGAGCTGAATCCCAATTTGAACCTGCCACTGGACCTCCTTTCCCTCAGTCTCTTTTCCATTTTTGTCCCTGCAGTTATTTTAGACAGGAATAATTCTGGGTCAGAAATTTTGACTGTGGGTTGGTAACCCAGTCCCTTCATTTGAGGCCCTGTCTATCTACAAGAGGTGGATTCTCAAGACTCAATAGGGGTGACCTAAGTCAAAATGTTCAATAATGAGGAAAGGAAACTTGAAGAATCCAGAAATTTTATTTTTAAACAGCACATTTTATGTAAAGGAATGGCACTTGAAAAAAAAATGTATCAGGTAACTCTGGCTACCATGCTTTGACTAACATAACAGGGAGAATCTGCTTATACACAATACAGAACTTTTTCTAAGCAATAGCCTACTATACTAAGATATTTGAACATGCTTTTTTTCTTGTTAGAGCTATATATAGAATGATGCTCAACATCTTGGAAGACAAGCTCCACTAATGTAACTTACTTTGCCCTTCTAAGCATGAAGTTAACTTGGAAATCAGCGAATTATACACATTTGTTAAGATCAAAGAGGGCTGCCACAACCATGTACATGTAAGACAAGAACTATACTACTGAGCTACATCATAGCCCCATTATGGTTTCCTTACAATGAGAACATTAACAATGTTTTCTTCATGTTTCAAAACACAAGTTTGGAAGTACTTATGAGCTCTAAAAGGGGGATGAAAACTGAACATTGTAGTTTCTATGGACATTTAACATTTGTGCAAGTTGTTTTCTCATTTAAAAGATCACAGTTTTCATCAAATCCTTACCAATTTACAAGGTAGATAGTCAGAAGAGCCAGGTAGCTAGGAGCAGATTGGAATCTTTCCATGTAATTCTTGATGGGTCTTAGCCAAGTGCTTAAAGATTTTGATTGCTCTAGGAAGTGTGTAAAACAGTAGAAACACTATGAGATCTCAGGCTTTACTTCCATTTATACCTCTTTAATATTTTAACATGTTTTCTGGGGTTTTGTGGTGGAGGTGGTTTGGGTTGATCTGATGATTCTGAAGTTATTTAGGTCTTTTCTCTCTGGCTCTTGTTTTTTCGACTCTGTGATATGCCAACACTTGTTCCATTAACATCCACTTTCTGTTCCAAAATCCAGTCAAGTAAACATCCTTACATTTGGTCCGTTGTCGTGCATTTTATTATTATTATTATTATTATTATTATTATATTCATGCACATCGTGATGGATCCCATAAAGTCATTTTCATTAAAGTAGCTCATCCTATTGGTCATATTCAATCGCCCATATTCTTCCAGATAATCTCTCCCCTTCACAAGTAACCCCTTCCTTCTCCCCAGTCTCACATCTGATTTGAGGACATATACATAAAAAAAATGGTTTTATGTATTTATAAAAAATCTAGGATCCACAAATAAGGGGGAAACATGCAAGGATAGAACTGACATGTTGTCCTCAAATATCCACATGCATTGTGGAGCACATGGACACACACGCGCACACACACATAAAAAAATTAAACTCCATTTGAGAAATCACCTATCATTTGTCATGGTTGCTCTGCAGAATTATTTTCTTGGTTATTTACCATTTTTGTCATTTTCTTCTGTAAAGGTCATTCCAGAAAGAGTCATGCTATACTTCCACCTATACTGAGGTGGATTTTCATTTGATTCATATTGGAGTGTAATCAGTATTCTACTATTATTGTTAGTTTAGGTGAATGATTTAGTATCTGTGATGAGAAGAGGATGAAATTGGGAGAGATGCTACTTTACCAGAGGCAGAGCTTACGAGTGCCAAGTCTTCACTGGCAGTTAACAATGACTCCCTAGGGGTCATAAACATTCCATAGATGATGAATGATTCTTACTATTGCTGAAACAAGCAGTGTACATTTCAAAACCAACAAAATCCCCTAGCTACTATCACAATTAACATTGAGGAAGATAGTAATCAGAATTTCTTTGGGTTTTGTTGGTGGTGGTAGTGATGGGGTTTGTTGCTGCTGCTGCTGTTGTTTTTGTTGTTGTTGTTGTTGTTGTTGTTGTTATGTTGTTCGTTTGTTTTTTTTTTTCAATACTTGCTTCTCTGCTGACCCCATGTTAGAGTTTGTGGACTGTGCTACTGCCTGACACCATGTTGATCTTCATGGTCCATATAACTGCTGAGGTCTGTGCTGCTGTTGGATGCTGTGTGGATGTACGTACGCAGTTGATGCTGCCTCTGGAAACCATGTTGAAGTCCACGATCAGTGCTGCTGCTGGCCATGATGAGCAATGACTGCTCTTTTGGAGTGGTACCCATGACTGCAGACTCATAATCGAGAATAGCAGACATTGAAGAATTCTGTTACAAATCCAGACACCCCCCCCCCAAAAAAAGCAAGAAAGTCTAGACAGGAATCCATTGCAGAGAATCCATTTTTGTAATAGGAATTCTGAAGTGTAGTTCTTCACGGTTGATGGCCTCTGGTGTGGGGGTGGGGGTGGTGAAGACTTAGTTACCTTTAAGAGGTTGGCCACTGGGAATTTGAGCATACCTCAATGAGTATACAGGCAACACAAATTGAATTTGGTGCATTTTTTTTTTCTTTTGTCGGGGTGCACAAGTGTGGAAGGGTGGATGTGGAAGGAGAGGGAAGTAAGTGTAATTGAGGTGCATTGTGTGAAATTCCCAAATAATCAATAAAAATTTTATGTTGGAAAAAACAATTGCTTTTCTGAGAATAAGTGACAGTTTTGTGGCTCTGTGTTTCCTCCTGTTTGCCTCCTGCAGCATAAATAGGAAGAAAAGATAAAATTCTTGAGTGCAGTTATTGGTTGGCTTGACATCATACCAAAAGCATATGCCTTAGTTATTAAGAGCAAACAGATGGGGTATTTATGATTATCTAGAGGGAGCTCCTCATCCTCAACACAGTGACATTGAAATCTACAGCAACAAAACTAGAAGTACCTTTAAAGGAGCAAAATAGAACTAATTTTTATATTACTCTGAATTATTTCTAGAATCCAAGAAACTGAAATAAAATAAGATCTATAAAATAAGTAACTTTAGGTACCTGTTTTATTTTCAAGAACCATAATTTAAAATGAGGATCATCTGTGCACTATGACATTCAGATATTGGTATTCAAATGAACTGCAACATTTGGCACTTGCTATTCATTTCTAATAATATGAAACATATGTCGGGCATATGTCCATTTATATTAGTGTCATTTATATTTGTAATGTGATGGCAGCATATTATGTGCCTCACACTATAGCTTCACTCAAATGCAATATTATTAGTACTCACTTGCCAATAGTAAGTTTGATGTATCTAGTATCATCCAATAAAGTTCCCTTAACATTGTCCTAACGTAGTATCTTCTCTGGAAGAGATACCTAAATACCTAAACACCTTCATAGAAAGAATTAGTGCAACACAAAGATAGCTAGATATTTGTGAAGGGAAACTGTATGGCTATGGGAGTTCCGGAGGCAAAGAGAAGGCTATTCATACTTCATGACAGAGGACCTAAATTCACTTTCTAATGCCCAAAACAGCTTCCAACTACCCATAACTCAGTTCCAGGAGATCAGATATCCTTCTTATTGCCTCCAAAATCTGTTTCATGCACCTGGTACACATAAACTCATATAGGCATACACACATACACAGACATAATAAATAAACGTTTTAACTATGGCCAGAGCAATGTTATTTACTTTTGAAATCTCAAGTTTTTAATCACTATTTCTAAGTAATCAATATTTATTATGTGCTTGGCACAATATCCAGTCTTTATGTTCACCATAGCTCAGAATCATGCTTACTGCCTTAGTAAATACATTTTCATATCCCAGTTTGAAAGTTGAAGTAACTGTAACAAGAGACAAAGTAGTAGTCGGAAGCCAAATGTGCTTTTGATCCCAAAAGACTTGCTACTGATCATCACTTTCATCTTTGTAGGTGTATTTGTGGTTGTAGAGACGATATTAGAGGAGAAAAGCAATGGTTGAAAGGACTTGGATAAAACAAAGAATGAACAAGGACAAAATCAAAGAATAGCTGGCACATGAACACACAGTACCCATAAAGCTAAATGTTCGTGTGAACTGAGGTTTAATCAGCATGTTAAAGACAAAAAAAGAAAAAAGAAAAGAAAAGAAAAAAAAACGGATTTCTTTAGTTTTTTGGCTACACTTGGCCCAAACAGAACAAAGAGAATGGCCTTCAACTTGAAAGAGAAGGATAAATATGACTTAAAGGGCATTGCAAGATAGATGAGTCCTTAGGAAGAGCGTTCTTTGGCACTTCGAATGAGATAATGTATAAAGGCCAAAAAGTTTCATCTTAATGCAAGAGAAAGGATTTTTTTATTTTATTTATTTACATTTCAAATGTTATCCCATTTCCCGCTTTCTCTTCTGCAAACCCCCATCCCCCCTTACCCTGCTTCTATGAGGGTGCTCACCCACCTACTCCTCACCGCCCTGGCATTCCTCTACACTGGAGCATCAAGCCTTCACAGGACCAAGGGCCTCCCCTCCCACTGATGCCAGATAAGGCCCCTTTAGCTCCTTCAGTCCTTCCCCTATCTCCTCCATTGGGGTCCCTGTGCTCAGTCTGATGGTTGGCTGCGAGCTTCTGTGTCTAAGGACACAAACACGGGGCTATTCGGATGTTCCCTGAGCTCAATGAAGGAAGCATATATACACCAGGTTTGTAAATTTTTCAAAGCTGGACTATCATATGAAGCAATCTGTGATGCTTTTCCAAGTTAAACAATGAAACAGTGAGTAAGTAAAAAAATGGTGGTTTGGAGGAAGAGGGGGGGAGAATCAGTTCTGGGTGTGATATCTCAAGAGGGTTTGTAGGGAAAGGACTATTTAATCTCTACTAGGGACAGCCAGAACTTCAACCAGCAGAAACGGAGTGAAGGATATCCTAAAGCAAATAGAACTCCACTTGCATGTCACTCGAAGCAATGGGATAAAGGGATATATAGTCCAATTGTGAGTACAAACAGAGCTATTAATTTTAAGAGATCAAGCTGAGTTCTGGAGAGATGGCTCTGCAGTTAAGAGCACTGGCTGCTCTTCTAGAGGTCCCAAGTTTGATTCCCAGTACTCACATTAGTGGCTCACACCCATCTATAATTCTAGTTCCAAGGCATCCCATGTCCTCTTATGGGCTCAGTGGGCACCAACTATACACATATATGCATGCAGCCAAAATACCCATACACATAAAACTAAATAAAATTTTAGAAACATCCAAGAAACCAAGGCAATGATAGTTTATACAAACCAGTAGATCATGAGATAGGGAGTTATGTCATGGTGATTATCACTGTATACCAAGCATGTTGACGGCCAAGTATTAGTACCCAACAAATAAAATAAAAGACAGGAAAGAACCAATCAAAGAAAACATATGATGGAACTTGTGACTATAGCTATATATGTAGCAGAGGATGGCCTAATCAGTCATCAATGGGAGGAGAGGTCCTTGGTCCTGTGAAGGTTCTATACCCCAGTGTAGGGGAATGCCAGGACCGGGAATGGGAGTGAGTGGGTTGGGAAGCAGGGAAAGGGGTACGGGGTAGGGGATTTTGGGAGGGGAAACTTGGAAAGGGGATAACATTTGAAATGTAAATAAAGAAAATATCTAATAAAATATTCTTTAAAAAGACAGGAAAGATTAGTATGAAAATAGACAAATGCTACCTTGAATTTTTATAGCTAAAACAAGATACATCTCTGAATGGATATAACAGATTGATTTTCAAAAGGCCTTATGAAAGAAGTGTTCCCAGGGCTTGGCATACAGTTATCAGGGAAAATTCTCACTTTTCTTCTCACCTTTCTTACTTTGAGAATTACAAAGATACAATAAATTAAAAGAATCACTCAGCAAACAGATATATATTAACTCTCTATTTTTGTTTCTTCTTTATGAACCATTTGATTTTTTTCAGATAGATGACTTTCTTTTAAAAAAAAAACTGGTGTCAAGAAATATAACTGAAGCATTTGCAAAACTTCTCCCTTTATATCCATACAAATGAAATGGGAAGATAGGGGTTAAATGATCACTGAGTTTCAAGTTAATTAAATTAACGCACTAAAGAGTGGACACTAATGAGCCCATTATAGCCTGGGGGGAAGATCACTGATTTGCAAGGCTCTGTTCTTACTGAAATTAAAGTAGACATTTTATCCCCCAATGAGAGTTTATTACCGGATAATGTATAATTCTACCTTTCCCCACCATCACCACTTGTGTTTATTGAAAATCATCCTTAGAGTTTAAAAAATATATTGATTCTTTTGCAGTCTGGAGAGTCTTGGCTTGGCATGAATGCAAAAGGGCTCCAGGCATCTATAGAAGACACGCATCCCTGCGTTACCACAAATTCAGGATGACTCACTTCATCTATTTGAATCTCTACTCATTTCTACCCCTTTGCAGGAAATTGAGATTTTAAAACCTCCAGGCACTCAACCCATGAAAGAACTGCCTACGCATAGCAGACTTGCACTTGAATGAAATAGCTTTGCCAATGTTAGGTCTTCTCGCTGAACCTGCAGCTGGAGTTTCGATTGAGCCTCATAAACTCATAATTCAACTTTTAGATTGCTACGGGCCCTTTTTATATATTATAAAGCATAAGATTTTGTGTCTGGAATGTGGCTCAAGGAAACTGAGATTTAGAAGAAAAATCCTAAAGTGTAAGCTTTGCCTCTTAGTATTAGCATCAACTGAACTGTTTAGAAGAGGCCGGGGTTTTGTAAAACAAATCTCTATATTTTGAATATGTTCTGACAATTTTCTTTCTGCATATAAGATGATACATTGTTAGTAGATAGTCAGATGCTAAGTTTAATCAACTACAAGAGGAACATCATAGCTCCTTCAGCAAGATCCTCCTTTTTCTGCGTTATGATTTATCTTCTTAATAAGGTAACTATAATTTAGTGTTTTTATCTTCCCTAAAAAACCCACAGTTTTTAAAGATCTGACTACATTTTGAAAATCCTTTAATCTCTATGTATTCTTTGAAAAGAAGAAGATAGTAATCAAATCGCTTTAATGTTGTGCTGGGTGGAAGGTTATCAAGACCTTCCACATGGACTCTTCCCTCTGGATGAGGGTGTTGACTGCCTTATAAATCAGTTAGCTAGAGCTAGCTGCATAAATCAGAAGGGGACAAGGAAAAACACTTTTGAATTTAATACTTTTAAAAGACATTTTATGGAATAAATCTGGAACAAATTGCACACTTATCTGTATCCATCAGGTCAGTATTATTGGATTACAGTTTGCCTCTGACTGCCAGCTTGAAAAGCATAGACAAGATGGAGAATAAAATGTGTAAACAGAGCAAAACAAAATTGTAAGTCTAATATTCTATCAGGAAAGAGAAGTTACCAAGAATACATGGCTGTAACTGTCATTTACACATAACCTTTTAATGCACTTTTATCAAAATCAAGAAAACTATTACCTGAATGTCTGAGCCTTATGATAGTAATTAACAGCTACCAAGTCCTTAATATTTTCCAGGTGCTTTATAATTACTTTAGATCAGGGGCTTTTAACCTTGACTGCAAATCAGAATCATCTGGAGAGCTGTAAAATTCCAGATGACCAGGTCTCACTGAAAACCAATTAAGTCAGTATATCTGTGGGTGGCTTCTATCTGAGCATGAGGGCTGCTTAAGATCACCAGGTGATTGCAATATGCAGCTGACTCCGAAAATGATTTTTTGATTGCCCAGTTTATTTAATCCTTACAATGCCCTTTGATGTGAAATCCTTTTTTATCAGCAGCAGCAACAGCAGCAGCAGCAACAGTCATAATTTACAAGTGACAAAACTCTTGAAGAGAAACGTGAGGTATATTTCCCAAAGCCAGCAACTAATAAGTGATAGGAATCAGGTTTGAATGCAGTCCATGCCTTTCTGTTATAGAATTATGATGTTGATATTCGAATTAAAATTCAAAGGCTAACAAAGATGAGAACAGTAGCATTTACATCGTTTTAATTTATTTGAAAGTTCCCTTTTGGGCTAGGAATGTTGCTCCAGTATGCACAGGACCCTGGGTTTGGAACTCAAGACCGTTGTGCACCTGGTGAGGTCATGCACAGCTGCAACCTCAGCACTCAGGAAATGAAAGCAGGATTGGAAGGGCAAGCTAGCCTTGGCTACATAGCAAGTCTAAGAACAGCCTGGGTTACATGAAATGGAAATGAAAGCAGGAGGATTGGAAGGGNATAGCAAGTCTAAGAACAGCCTGGGTTACATGAAATGGAAATGAAAGCAGGAGGATTGGAAGGGCAAGCTAGCCTTGGCTACATAGCAAGTCTAAAAACAGCCTGGGTTACATGAAATGTGTCTCAACACACACACACACACACACACACACACACACACACACACACACACACTTGAATATGATATTTTAAAAGTACTGCTTGAGAAAAATCTTGTTAGTGATATAGTACAATTAAGTTGTCTAATTTCAAATATCATCAGAAATGTAAAAGAATACTCTCATACTGAATATATATATAGATAGATAGATAGATAGAGATATAGATATATATATATAGATATATAGATACATACATATATATAATTTTTAGAACAGTAAAGAAAATGCATATTGGCAGAAAATTTAAGGAAGACCCATTCTCCTATACATCTCAAATTTTAATTTTCAAATAAGCAAAAACCTAGTGAGAAGTTACTACTTGGCAAACATTATTTTAGTTCCTCACAAAATCTCACAAAATAGCCTTAATTTTAGTATTTAAAACATCTATACTTATGTTTTAACCTTATAGCTGAAATACATTATTATTTTTAAATCCTTCAAGTTTTTAGAGATGGGGTTACAAATAAATAATCAGACATATCATTTATCTCAGTAACTTGGATGAAGAAGTAAAAAGCTTATTAATAATTAACAGAATACTAAAAGTTATATTTAAAATGACAAGATCTGAACTAAAAACATTCAGTAATGTACTGAAGCAAATATGATTAAAAGATAACACAAATATATTTTGCATCTTGAACTCAATTTTCAAATAATACAAGGCACAAGTACAACCCTTTGAGTCATTTAATTCTATATTTGAACATTGTTAGAAAGTACTTTCTTGTACTGAATGAAATAACAACTTTGTAATTTTTATAAATTTGCTTTTATTTTTAATTTATTTCATTTTATTAATACTTTGAGAATTTCACACAATATATTTGATCATATTCACCCCCTTTTCCCAGGTCCACCCTCTTACCCTACCTATCCAATTTTGTGTCCTCTTTTTTAGTCCATCAAGTAGAGTTGGTGCTACCCAATTGCTCTAGGATGTGTGACTGGCCAATCCCTAGGAGCATGGTCAACCCACTAGGGACCATACCCATAAAAAGAAAAAAGTATTCTCTCCTAGCAACTATCAATTGCCAATACCTCCCTTCTCCACGCTAGGATTTTGCCTGGCTTGTGCTTGTGTAGATCTTATGCATGCTTTCTCTACTGCTATATGAATTTTTATATACAATTTCCATGTTGCACCCAGAACATATGGTTTATTTGTAGTCATCCATGACCTCTGACCTTTACAATCTATCCACCCCTGCTTCTGCAATGATACCTGAGCCTTGGGATGAAGAATTATGATGTAGTTGTCTCATTTTGCTCTGAAAACTCCATAATATTTTATTCTTTGGATGCTGAGAGATGTACTAATCTATGGGTATAACAAGTCATTAGTAGTGAGTTTAATACTATGTCTATTTAACAGAATATATCCTTGAAATGTTAAAAAAAATAAGTCTTTATATACTTTGTATTCAGTTTTCTAACTATTACACAAAAATGAAAGTAGTATACATTTTTGGTGGTAATTTGGATGTTTTGGTTCATGTATACATTTACATTGAATGACTTTAAAATCAGATTACACGTGTCTATGTCTTCAAATATTTATAACATATTTTGAGAAATGTTCTTACTATATAGATCTAGCTGATCTAAAACTAGCTACATAGACTAACAGAGATCCACCAGTCTCTACATCCGAGAGTGCTTAGGTTGAGGATTTATCCAGAAAATCATTAACACTTTTAGAACTTTTGTTCACTGGTTAAGCTTTTCTAACCCAGGCACACAGGAAAGCATCAAGTGACTTGGGAAGATATAAAATCATAGAGCACTAGATTAAATATTTGAATACAATTATCATTAGCGGGAAGTAACAGCATATAGTGAGTTTTAAATACAAACACACTAAGTTCAGATCTTGGCAGTATATGCAACCATCTCAGATCAATAAGGAATGAGAGAATTCCTGGTACATTACTTACAATATTGAAACACAAAATTTCAGACAAATTGAAGCAAGATGATTACTCCAAATTTTAGACTTAGTATTTTCTGGCTGAATAACCTTGGACAATTTATTATACTTCTTTTTGAATTTGCCAAGTAAAAAATAACACTTTATCTTGTTTCAGAGATTAATTAGTATAAATGGTAAAAACACCCTAAATATAGAGAGCAGAGTACACATTAATTGTCAGTAATAGTCACAACAGTAGTAGTGGAAGAGCAACAATTAACATGGGTTTCAGAAGTTCTGAATATGTCAGTTAATTACAAATTAATAGAACAGAACATGAGTGCAATAATACTAAAAATAAAACACCAATGAAACCTAGACTACATTAATTAGATCAGCAGTGTTCAGAATAAAAGGGTGATTATCCTGTTCCAGCACTTTTATAAGCCCACATCTAGAACAATGTGATTCCTTTTAAGCAAATAGTACTGAGAAACTATACGGTCACATGATATAGAATGCAAATTGATTGTGATCTCTAAGAATCAGCCCAAAATGCATTAAAGACTGGAGTAGTTTCTTCTCTGTTGCTGTAATAAAATACCATGTCCAAGGCAACTTATAGAAAAAAAAACAGTTTGGGGGGCTTACAATTCCAGGGGGCAGGGCATAACGCTGGGTGATCCCTGTGTGGCTTGCTTCTGCACATTGCAACATTCCCTGAAAATTGAAACATTTACCCCAGGAGGAAAGGGAAGGCTCATGAGCTTCAGCTAATAAACCTTGGTAAACACAAGATTACATGTACAGGAGAACAAAAACTTGGAAGATGCTTGAGGGCCCTAACTAACTATTGAAAAAAAAAAAAGGAGCTAGCAATTGGTGAGAGTGTCAACTCTGCACTTGATCTTAGCCAAAAGGCTGAGAAGTGTTGGGAGTGGAGACTCTAACTAGACAAACTGAAAAAGAGACTACCAGACTATGGCATTCTAAACTCTCAAAGACAGCGCACAGAGATGCACTTCCTCTGACAAGCTGCACTTCTCCATTACCCCCCAAAGCCACCAACTAGGAATCAAGTATTCAACTTACCTGAGCCTATGGGGAACACTTAAGTTACCACAAGGCCTATAATCTAAGAAATCCTGTCAAAATTTTGGTACAGAGTGCTGAAGATGTAGCACAATGAGAGAATACTTAGCTGGTATATTGAACCACTTACCTAGAGTACTGTCTTAGTCAGGGTTTCTATTCCTGCACAAACATCATGACCAAGAAGCAAGTTGGGGAGGAAAGGGTTTATTCAGCTTACATTTCCATACTGCTGTTGATCACCAAAGGATGCAGGACTGGAACTCAAGCAGGTCAGAAAGCAGGAG
>NC_034613.1:13704694-13711492 GCF_900095145.1 Mus pahari | reverse complement strand
CTCTCTTATAGAACCCAAGACTACAAACCCAGAGATGGCACCACCCACAAGGGAACCTCCCCCCTTGATCACTAATTGAGAAAATGCCTTACAGCTGGATCTTGTGGAGGCATTTCCCCAACTGAGGCTCCTTTCTCTGTGATAACTCCAGCTTGTGTCAAGTTGACACAAAACTAGCCAGTACAAATACCTAATTTGGCTTCTAGCAGTCAAAAGAAGAATAAGGGGCTGGAGGCGGTGGAGATGAAGGAGATAGATAAACAGAGCTATACGAAAGCAAACCCTTCCTTCTGACTCCACTAAAAATGGCAGTGGTTTCGTACCTGTGATCACTAGCTTAAGAGACTAAAGCAGACAAAGTTAAAAGTTCACCAGCCTTGCCTACATAGGGAAACCTTGCCTCAAAACAAAAATGTAGGCATAGGCAATGCCTTTCTAAATAGGGATCCAAGAGTTCAAGAAATAAGAACAAGAATTGATAGCTAAGATTCTACCAATTTAAAAAGCATCTCTACAACACATGAAGCAATCAACGAAGTGAAGAGAAAATTGCCAGCTATTCCTGTAACAAGGGTTTAGTATCTAGGACATACAAAAAAACCCTCTTTTAATAAGTCAAATACCATGAAAGCAAGCAATCTAATCAATAAATGGGCAAATGAATAGAATGGTTCTGAAAACAAGTGGCCAATAAATATATGGAAAAAAGTGTTCAACTTCTTTAGTCATGAGGGAAATGTAAGTCAGAGAGCTACACTAAAGTGAGTGAGAGGAAACAGCTATCATGCAGAGCACAGAGACAGCCGTGGGGAGAAAGGAACCCTTAGCTGCTGCTGTCTGTCCACTATGGAAATTATCATGGAGGTCCCCCCTCCGCCCAAGTAATACAAACATAAAATTATATGGTCCAGCTATGTGATTTTGGCTGTATACCCCAAAACCTCAAAGTCAGCAAGGACACTTGCATACCCATGTTCACTGAAGCACTAGTTGCACCAACAGAAAAATGAATGGAATCGTGTGTTATCTATACCAAGAGATGTTTTATTCAGTCATTAAAAGAAGCTAGATTATATCATTTTCAGGAAAATGAGTGAGAATAAATATCCATGTAAAGTAACATGAACCAATTCCATGAAAATGAGTATATCTAACATGTGTCGATTTAAGGGGTAAAAAAAAATGACATAAAAGTAAAATGAGGACTGTGGATAATCTACAAGGTAAAGAAGAAAGGGGAGGAGTAAAGAACATAATATTGGGGTAAATATAATCAATGTGCAATAAATGCATATACAGAAATGTTATAAAGAAACACACGTTACTTCACAAAATTAATATACTCAAATAAAAAACTTTCTGAGGAATAACACAATGAATTCTAATGGCCTGTGTAGGCAACCAGGATTGCAACACTTTTGGAATTGCATAACTTCTGGCAATAAAGAAATTGGAATGCTTTGCTTGGAGAAAAGGAAATTTGAAAGAAAAATAGAAGACACTTTCAACTATGTGAAAGAACATCCCTCGTGGGCTGGACAGATTGCTCGATGAATAACAACACTGCTTGCTGCTGTAGAGAACCTAGGTTTGGCTCCCAGAACCCACATAGTGGTTCAGAACCATCCATAACTCTAGTTCAAGGGGATCTGACACCCTCTTGTGGCCTCCACAAACACTAGACATACATGTATGTATGGTGCACATACACACACACAGGCAAAGCATTTGCCTTTAAACCTTAAAAAAAAACCTCTCACATGAAGATTTTATAAATATAGTGTGAGTGTGTGTGTGGGGGGGTGTGACATGAAAGGTAAACTATTGGGAGGAAGGCGTGAGACAAGTAGAGTAGAAGAGGCAGAGTAATGGGGGATGGTTTGTAATGGTGGGTGGTGAATCTGAGTTGAGTGCAATGATCTAACATTGTTCTGTACACTAAGTAAAAATGATAGTAAGACATATGCCAGTTTATAATAATGAAGAAGACATCTACCCCATCTGATAAATAAGAAAACACAGTTCAATCTCAATACTTGGATATTGTTGGAATCTGAAAGTAGATATGCTTAAATCATCTGAAGCACATGAACCCTCCCAAGAAAGTCATTCATAGACTATACCTCACTTCCTACATGATTCTGAAAGATGTTTACTTCCAATGATTTCCTAACAGGATTAAAGATTTTGAGAAAATAAAAATAGTTTTCTGAAATGAGATATAGCTGTTATTTCTCTAGAGTCTTATTACAGTCATGGGACACTTTAACACAACCCTGGGCATCATTCTCTGTTACATACTGTGGAAAGGGACACTATTCATTTCTCCCTTAATTTTTTTCTTTCTATCAAAACATGTACAAAGTCTGAAATAGGAATCAACTGTCAAAATTCAATCTCAGCAGCAGAGTAACCTGTCAGTAGCTTAAGTCTATCTGATCCTGGCCCCTGAAGGTGACTTCACTCTGCAAAGTTGAAAGTTGAAGTGTTGGCTGACTCTGAAAGTGGATTTTGCATTCCCACTGAGACAAGCATTCCTAGGCTCTGGACCATAAAGTTCTTCCTTATTCTAAACACTTGATATAAAAAAGTTCATTTCAAAGATACATATTGCAAAGTCTCCCAATATATAAATCAGAGATGTGCTCGGTTCATGACACAGCATGAATTATTAAAGCATTGTTTGGCTGCATTTGGAACTGTACATTGTTCATCATACAGAATATGTTTTCAATAAGAATACCCCGGCCATGGCCGAATTGGGGATGACATTTACACATATAAATGCTGGGCTTGTGCTGTTTTTTCCAGATATGGTTATCCTCTGTGGCCTGACAGATGGAAAAGCAATCATCCCTTAAGATAAGGGATTTGTTTTGCCTCAGGGGAAAAGCTATTTCTTTCTTCCTAAAAAACAATATTTTATTGCATTTATTTATTTATTTATCTATTTTATGGGGGGTGTTGCGTGCTACAGCACATGTGCAGAAGGCAGAGGACATCTTTTAAGAGTCAGTTCTCTCTTGTCATTCAGGTCCTGGAAATTCAACTTACCTCATCAGGCTTAGCACCAAGTGTCTTTACCCACTGAGCCATCTCCCTGGTCTCAGAAAAGCAATTTCAGACGTCAATAATGCAAGCAAAATGTGGTGACAAGCCATTGATGAGCAAAGGCTATCATTCATTGTCTCTTTATGTGAATTTTGATCATATTCCCAGTTTAGATGCATTCAAGAGGTTTGTAAGATATGAAGAAAGCACTGAAGTGAAGCAGGAAAAAACAAACCAAGTACCATTGTCACTTTCGCATGATAAATAAAAATGAAGACACAGAAGAATAAAGAAACTCCTAAATCAGAAAGCTCATAACAACAGGAGACAATGTACCCCTGTGACAGTTTCACATTCAAAACTACTAGGAAAAGAAGTTAAAGAAAGTCATGACTGTTGGGTCCAGCAGGGCCCTAGAGGGGGCAGAATGATATGGTTCCTGCCCCTGAGACAGGGCCAGCGGAAATAAGCCTGCACAAGAGTGTCCTTTCTATTCACATAAATGATTCCATGATAATCAGAGACAGCATGAGTCTGGGAGGGGAAAGTGTGGCTATGTCTTAGCAAAATGGTAAATACCCTGAAGGCTGTGGAAAGGAACTCTAGAAACATGAGTTTGAAAATATATAATTTCTCAACTATGCAAAAAATAAGGATGCAATATGAGTTGTGAGAGGTTTCTTGAATTGAAAGGAACAAAGGCAGCTGCATTAATGAGTCAGCTTGTCAGAAAAATACAAAGGCGGGCAGAGTCCTGACTTCAGGCCCAGATGTGGTAGAAATAGTAATTTCAAGATGGGGTTCCACCCAGCTAGCTTAGCATCTGTGAATAACAGAGGCAAGCAGATCTCTGAATTATTTTGCAGTGTTAAAGGAAAATGTGTGCTTGCTGTCTCCTAAGAATTTTGGGGCTGGGGTCACAGGACGCTAATTCATAGGACAATCAAAAGGAAACCTGAAGTAAATGACTATATTGATATGTAAAATAAAAGCTTATGGTCTGCAAGAGATGGGCTATCCAGAGAATTTTTTAGAATTGCAAGAGAGAACCCCCTGAAGAACTATCTCAAGCAGGGGAAAAAAAAGAGCTGTCTGTAGTTCTCAAGAGAAATCAGGCTGGAAATCTGTCTCCAACAGAGCATAGGTCGCCAGCTTGGAACCATGATTTGACTTCCAGTCATTTGTTTTCCATGCTTCCAGCCCCCCCTTTCTATCAGAACTGCTCCCAAAGACAAGGCTGGTCTTTGACCCATGATCACTATAGAAAATTCTTTAAGGAATACTATACACAGAGGAAGAAGAGAGACAATTTTGCACACGACACAGGAAAAATAGAATCTGTGAAAGCAACAGATGAACAGAGAAGAACCAGGGAGGAGCCGGCCATTTCTAACAGAATAAACCAGAAAATATGCAGCGGTACCAGTAGAAGAAGAAAATAATGTACCCATTGACCAATCAAACAGAACAACAACAAAGCATAGAAAATATCAACCCTTTCTCAATTTTAATTTTTATAAAGATGGCCTTAGCTTAAAATCCAGATTTTAAAAATACTACCCAATTAACTGCTGCCACCAAGAGACTTAATGCTAGGAAAGGTATTCATAAACTGAAATCCAAAGATTGGAAACCAAAGCACCAAACAAACGGAAGCTAAAAAGAAACTGGCAAACTGGTTCTCATCTCTTACAAAGTGATGATGTAAACCTCAAACAAAGCTCAGAAGTTGTTTGGGGGGTGGAGAAATGGCTCCGAGGTTAAAAGGACTCACTGCTCTTCCATAGTACCCACTCAGCAGCTCAAAACTGTAACGCTAGTCCCAAAAGATCTGGTGCCCTCTTCTGGTCACGGTGGGCACTGCACTCATATGCATAAAAAACGTAAAAATACTTCTTTACATACATATATACATATATAATTGAGATAGTTCCCCTACATTTCGCCAAACCACAATAAAATAAAACTACCTGGAGACTTTAAAAGCACACTTTGAACAGAGGACCATTGAACAAATCAATAAAAAGACAACCTACCAAAACTTCTGGAATAGCAGTTAAAAGAGGAAACGTTATAGCTTTAAGTGCTCATATTAAAAATCAGAAAGGCCAGGCATAGTGTCACACAACCCTAATCCCAGGACTCAAGAGGCACAAGCAGGCAGATTTCTGGGAGTTCAAGTACAGCCCGGTGTACAGAGAGTTCAAGAACAACAGGAAGATCCCTGCTTTGAAAAACAACCAAAAAGATCTCAAATAGGAATTCTTGGTCACCGTTGAAGCTAGGCTGGGTTCCACACCAGTCTTTATCTACAGATACAAGTAACACTGGGAAGATCCTAACACTAACTTTTGAAGAAGCCCAGCAACTTCTGCTTTCATCCTGGGAAGTCAACCACTATTTTTTAAACATGTTTTAAACTGTTTTAGAAACAGTAAGTATGATGAAATGGATAATAGTAGAAACATACATTGTTCTTCCTTAGACAGAATGTGTCTCATGTTAATAGATAGGAAATGAGTGACAGACACAAGCCAAAACTCAAGCTGTAAAGTGACTCGTTCTGTATTTCATTTTTAAGTTAGCCAGATGTGATGACATATAGCTGGAACCACAGCAATCAAGAGGCTTAGTCAAGAGGTCTTGTCATGAGTTCAGTGCTGGTCTGGGCTACATAGTAAATTTGAGTTTGAAGACACCTGGGAACTGTTCCCCCCTCAAAAAAAATTAAATAAATGAATGAATTCATAATTGAAAACATTCCAAGAAGCAAAACTCCAGGTCAAGGTGTTTCTTCTCATGACTGAAATGGCACCTGTGGCAGTGCAGTAATGATTCTACACAAACTCTTGAACACAGAGGAAGTCTTCCCAAATATTTCTATGAACATATATTAGGTATTTCAAAACCAGACAAAAATCACTCCAAGGAAATAAACGTAAAAATCACTAACTCTTGCAGATAAAATGATCTTTACCAATAAATACTGGCAAATCTTAGTATTTCTCTTATTAGTGCAAAGCAAATTCAGCATTGATAAATAAGTCAGGCACCTTCCCAGTGACTGCATCTACAAAAGCCCCTCACCTAAGACTCAGGGAACATTATGGAAGAGGAGACAGAAAGATTGGTCAGGGAGTTTGCTGTGAGATTGTATCTCCTAGTAATTTCAGAAGCAATAGCCATAAAATCTCACCAACATGACTTCCCAAATATGAGCTGAGCAAAGATGACTCCAACAGCCTTACACAAAGAATGGCAGGCAACTGGGGAATGCCCAGGAATAGTCTTCCTAGGGAAAGAGTATATCACTTGGTTATCCAATACCAAATGGTTAGCTCTGAAAATGTACATATACATTACATTATACGGAGTGAGCAGGGTATATTCAGGAACATATATGTATGTTCCTGTGCATGTAACATGTGCATGTAACAACAATTAATGAAAAATGAGGCCATGGATTAGAAAAGAAGCAAGGATGGGTTTATGGGAAGTATTGGCGGGAAGAAATGAAAAGGAAAATGTAGTTATATCAAAATAAAAGAGCTGGGTGTGGTGGCACATGCCCTTAATCTCAGCATTCGAGAGGCAGAGACAGGTGGATCTCTGAGTCCAAGGCCAGCCTGGTCTACAGAGTGAGTTCCAGGACAGCCAGGGCTACACAGAGAAACCCTGTCTCATAAAACCAAAAGAAAGAAAGAAAGAAAGAAAGAAAGAAAGAAAGAAAGAAAGAAAGAAAGAAAG
>NC_034613.1:13701777-13704514 GCF_900095145.1 Mus pahari | reverse complement strand
CTACCCACCCACTCCCACTTCTTGGCCCTGGCTTTCCCCTGTACTGGGTCATATAAAGTTTGCAAGACCAAGGGGCCTCTCTTCCCAATGATGACTGAATACACCATCTTCTGCTATATATGCAGCTAGAGACATGAACTCTGGGGGGTACTGGTTAGTTCATATTGTTGTTCCTCCTATTACTAAGTTTTCTATTTGCTGTGATGAACTACCTGATAAGAAGCCACTGCAGGGTGGAAAGATTTATTTATTTCGTCTGACAGTTTGAGGGGTGCAGTTCATCACACTAGGGAGGCTGTAGTAACAAGAGAAGCTCAAGGCTGTGGTAGCAAAAGCCAAGGGCAGTTTCTTCACTTCTCCATGGACCAGAACTTAAAGACACAGTAGGTAGGGGAACTAAGCTAAAAACACCCAAGAGCCACTTCCTCCTGGTAGGTATCATCTCCTGAACATTCTGCAACCTCTGAAAATAGCTAAGGACCAAATATATTCAAACTCATGAACTGATAGGGGTGGACAGTTTTCATCCAAATATAACAAATGCAATCATCATAATATTTTCAAAATAAATCTCTGTTTTTCAAGACAAGGTTTTTCTATGTAGCCTTGGCTGTCCTAGAACTCATTTTGTAGACCTGGCTGGCCTGGAACTCAGAGATCTGCCTGCTTCTGCCTCCTGAGTGCTGGGATTAAGGCGTGTATAAGTACACCCAGCCCAAATTTTCTAAATTTGTATATGTATAATTTACCCTCTATCCATGTCCAATAAAAATTTCTCTCAGTACTCAAAATACATGAAAACTTACTTATACAGATAAAACAAATCACACAAAAGTCCCATTAACATCATGGCCATTTGTATACTTCCCCTAAGAGCATTAGTGAGAAGATAATATGTGCTCTCACCATTGTTGAAAGCCTACTGAAAGGTTTAAGTAACTTTGAGGAATTCCAAATCATCATTTGTTCAATATGCCTGTTTTTAAGGCATATTGTGTGTGTGTGTGTGTGTGTGTGTGTGTGTTTAAATGTGTGTGTGAGCACATACATGCACATACACATAGAAGTCAGAGATTGGCAATAGATGCCTCTGTCAATCCGTTTCTACCTTATGCATATTGAGGTAGAATCTCTCATTTCAAGGCAGGGCTGATCAATTCAGCAAGTCTAAATAGCCAGCTTACCCGAGAGATACTGTGTGTCTACCTTCCATGATAAAATTACAGGCAGGCTACCATGCCCCTGGCATTTATAAAGATACTGAGTATTTGAAGTCAGGTCCTATGCTAGGGCAGCAAATGCCCTACCAAGCCATCTCCCCAATCAAATAAACATGTTTATCCATATGTAGTACTATACTCTCCTGACTACTGTGGCATTGTGAGGTCTGAAATTAAATAACAAGTCTTTTTTTTATTTTTATTAGATATTTTCTTTATTTACATATCAAATACTATCCTGAATGTTCCCCATACCCTCCCCCCATCCTGCTCCCCTACCCACCCACTCCCACTTCTTGGCCCTGGCATTCCCCTCTGTGGGGCATATAAAGTTTGCAAGACCAAGGGGCCTCTCTTCCCAGTGATGGCCGATTAGGCCATCTTCTGCTACATATGCAGCTAGAGACACGAGCTGTGGGGGTACTGGTTAGTTCATATTGTTGTTGCACCTACTGGGTTGCAGGCCCCTTCAGTTCCTTGGTTCTTTTATTTCTTCTTTTTCAAGACTGTTTACTACTTTCAGTTCATTTCAATTCCATATAAAATCTAGCATCATTTTTTTTTAATATCTGAAAGAAAATGAAGTTGAAATTTTGGTAGTCATTCAATTGGGTATGCAGATCAACTTGGAGAGTGCATTTTAAAGAAAACCTCAGGGTGTTTCCCTCTAATCAATGAGTATGGTATTACTTTCCCATTTATTTATGCTTTCTTTCAATTTTTTTTCAAACTGTCTCATTTTCAGGGGAAAAAGACCTTATATTCTTCTGTTTTAATCTTCTTAAAAGTTTTATTATGTATGCCACTATTCTAAATTAAACTACTTTCTAAATTTAATTATTAGAGTACTTTCACCATCTATAAAAAGACAAGGTTTTTCCCTAGAGTCCTACAAATTATATTTGAAATGATAGAAGGAAACTCTTCATGAACTTTCATTTTTCAACAGTATTGTAGATGTAAAATCAAAATCAGAAGCAAAAAATAAATAAAGATAAGTTAGATTTTATCAAATGAAAATTTTCAGTCTGTCAAAAGACATAATCAAGAAGATAAAAAGACAACACAGAGATTGGGGTAAATGATTATAAAGCATGTGTCCAATAATGGTCTAGAACCCAGAGTACAGAAATGTTCTTATAATTCAAAAATAAAAAAAAAATTGAAAGAACTCAAAAGTGGAAAAGAGAACAGGTAGTCATCTAAAACAGAGTTGGAAATGGCCAAAGAAATTTTGAAAAATGTCTGCTATGGTTGCTTATTGGGGATGAAACATTTCCCCAAATCCATCAGAAAGGGTCTATCTAAAAGGGAAGAAGTCAAATTAAGAGCAAAGGGAAATCTCATGTAAGGAAGTGTAAAATAGTGTACTCACTATGAAGAACAGCCCCTGTGGTAGAAGGAAAAGATTATTTCCTACAACTTGTCCTCTAACCTCAACATGTATATCATGGTGGTATGCATACATATACACACACACTCACACACACACACACACACACACACACACACACACA
>NC_034613.1:13693439-13701633 GCF_900095145.1 Mus pahari | reverse complement strand
ACACACACACACACACACACACACACACTATATAAATAGATAGACAGAAAGATAGTAGATAAATAGATAGATAGACAGACCTACAGACAGACAAATAGACAGACAATTGATCCTCTGATGTTGATGCTACTGTAAGGGAACTAAAGAGTTTTTCAAAGTGAAGGTCTATTGGAGGCAGCAGGTTACTGGAGAATGCCTTTGAACACTGTATTTTGTTCTTGGTTGTATCCTCCTTTTCGTTCATTTTCTTTTCTTTTCCTCTTCTTTCTCTTCCTGATATGTCTCATTTTCATCATTACCATCCTTATCACTCTGTCTTTCTCTTCATACTGACAGTCTACTTTGAAAGCAACTTGGAAAATTATTCCTAGTTTATCTAAAAATTAAATAATACTGTTTAAATTTGTTTTCTGTCTCACTGAAAAATGTATGTGATAAAAAAAGATTGTGCTAAGGTAGTTTGTTTGAAAATTAATATATAGTGATTCATATATTCATACCTAGATATTTAGCAGAGAGACCTAAAATATATCTTTCCAAAAGCCTATGTGTAAGTGTGTGTATATATGTCTATTCATAATGACTCATTTTGATTTTAACAAAACTTCTTTTAAATCCATAGTTAAGCAGGTTTAAAGACACATATCTCTTCATGGCACAACTCGCTCAAAGAACCCTAAGTATATGTCAAAGACTCTGAGACCTGGCTTGCAGAAAACAGATAGATGGCAAAACTGAGAGCGGGGCAGGGCTCCACAAAATAGAAATATACCGAGAGAGAAACCTGCTATTAATACCATATTAAGGTCTGAACACAGTCATACTTAATCCCTTTGTGGTCTTTGGTTAAGTCTATGAAGAAAGGTGGCAAAATAAAACAGGAACACACAGAGGCAAGCCTGGTACTGCCACCCATACAAGGGACTACACAGACAGACGGGAGTGGCAAAATGCCTATAGTGATCTATGGCTTATATGCAGGCTCCAGACCCATGGCCATGTAAGGGGCTGCACATAGGCAGTTATAATACTTATCCACATACAATAAACCAAACATATAAGCATGGTACCCTCTATGCCAGAGCGTTGACAGCCTTGATCCTTTGCAGTTCTTGCATAAGTACTACAGTGGTTATGATTTCATGAGTACAATAGTTCTGTCATGCCCAGATGATACTTATTTACTGCACTTGTCCCTGACCTCTGACTCTTACAATCACTCCAGCTTTCTTCCATGAAAGTTTCTGAGCCTTGTGGGTAAGGAGTGTTATCTACTGTTCTGGTTAAGGCTAAGCATGCCACAGGCACTTGTTCTTCCTACTTTAACCAATTGTAAGTCTGTACTAACTGCTATTCACTATATAAAGAAGTTTCTATGATGAGAGATGAGAGCTGCACTAATCTAAGAATATAATCATAGATGTACAGAATGCAGTTTGATTCAATGTCTTTTCAAAATAGTAGTAGTAAATTCTCCCTAAGGCCTATGACCTCAGCCATCTGTTCTTAAGCAGGTTTATCATAACAAGCATGGGTTCCCTCTTGTGCAATAGGTCCCAAGTCAAATTAGAAAGCTGTTGGTTATTCATCCCCATTGATATTTATCATGCTATTGCAGCAACGGTATATATTGCCCGGTTAATACTTGTTGCAGATCACAGATTCACTGACAGCTAAGAGTGTTACTGATTTTTCTCCTTTAGCACTTTGCAAAGCACCTTCCAGTAGTATGCAGCTCTTGGGTTAGTACCTACTTGATCTCTCCATGTCCTGTGAGTCTAGTATGTGGTTTCTTCAGAAATGGCCTCTTACTGCTGCATTCTGAAGAATAACAAAGAGCATTATGTTCTTTGGTGAGCTCTGCAGCATCTGCTGACCAGCAATTGGAAAGGGACTCTCACATATCTGGCTTTGGGCTTTCTGTTTGATATAATATGACTTCTAGGAGAAGTGTGGTCCCTCTGTGTAGGGTAACTTTAATGAAATTCTCTTTTACACACACACACAGAGAAGGGAGGAAGGAGAGAGAGGGGGTTAAGACTTATTTATTTTTATTTTATATATGGGTGTTTTTCCAGTGTGTACATATATGCACCGCATGCATGCTTTGTGCCTACAGAGGCCAGAAGAGGGTGTCAGATCCTCTGGAACTTTAGTCACAGACTGTTGTAAGCTGCCATGTAGGTGCTAGGAGTCAAATCTGTATTCTCTGAAAGAGAAGCCAGTGCTGAAAATTACTGAGTGATCCATCTTTCCAACACCAAGGAAAAACCTGCAACCCAAAGTTTGTTCTGCTTACAAGATGTGCAGGGATAAAAATAGAACAGAGACTGAGACAATGGCCAATAAATGACTGCTCCAACTTGAGACCCACACCATGAGAGAGAGCCAACCCCTAACACTATTAATGATGCTCTGCTATGCTTGCAGTCAGGACCATAGAATAACTGTCTCCTGAGAGGTTTCATCCAGTAGCAGATGGAAGCAGATGCAGAGAACGTTAGTGGATTG
This sequence comes from Mus pahari, assembly GCF_900095145.1. Lineage (NCBI taxonomy): Eukaryota > Metazoa > Chordata > Mammalia > Rodentia > Muridae > Mus > Mus pahari. The sequence continues at coordinate 13,699,122 of NC_034613.1, read as the reverse complement.
GTCTGGTGCTGTTGTATATTCAAATGGTAAATTCTGTATCCCAAGATCTGGTTGCTCCAATAGGAGTACATCTTCACATATACCAGATTTTGTTGTGTAAAACTTGCCCCCCAAGTTACCCCTGATTGGTTAATTAAGATGTCTACAACATGTAACTGGGCAAAAGAGAGGTAGGAGGGTCTGGAAGTCCCCAGCTTGGGATATCAGGTAGGGACAAGGGAAGGAAGAACAGGGAAGAAAGAGGAAGAAGTTGCCATAGGACAGGTAGATTGTGAACACATGCCCATGAGGGCCAGCCTGTTGGAGTAGGAGTGGCCCAGGTGAAACATGGCAAGTTATTGACAGGGAAATAGACAAAATAACATAGAGGTTTGATACTTGCCCAGCCCTAGTGCTTTGGTTTTCTGTCTTTTATTTAGGAACTAAATGATCTAAGGTGGGGTAGAAACCCCCCCCAATAATATTTACCACAAAAGAGACTCATAGCCAAACATCAGGCAGAGCTCAGGGAGCCTTGTGGGAGACAACAGAATTGAGCAGGCTAGAGGTGTCAAGGAGACCTACAGAGTCAACTAACCTGGGCCAATGGGGCTCAAAGAGACTGAACCACGAACCAAAGAGTGTGCAGGGCTAGATCTCAGCCCCCTACACATTGTAGCAGAAATGCAGCTTGGTCTTTAGGTAGATTCCCTAACAATTGGGGCATGGGCTGTCTCTCACTCTGTTGCCTGCCATTGGATCTCTTCATCTACCTGGGCTTCCTGGTTGGGTCTCAGCAGGAGAGGATATGCCTGGTCTTGCTGGGACTAGATGTCCAAGGGTGGGGTGGTAACCAAGGGGGGCCTTCTCCTTCACTGAGGAAAAGGCAGAGGGTAATGGGGAAGGGGTTTGCAGGGAAGGACTGGGACAAGAGGAGGAGGGCTGCAATCAGTATGTAAAGTGAATAAAAAGAATAAATCATGGGGGGATTCTAAAATAGTATGTTTCCATTTGACTTTTTCAAGCATCCTTGGTGTTCTGTACGATTAGTAGACATGGGAAGTCAGGGCTAGGGAGACAGAACAGAAGATAAAATCAGTTGGCTAGAGATCTGAGTTAGATCTCCGGAAACCACAGCAGCAGCACAAACTGATTCTTGAATGTCATTCTCTGACACAGGTGCCAAGGCACATGCATGTCCACATTAACACAAATATATCACATACATCACACATACAGAGATAGACAGACAGACAGACAGAGACACAGAGACATAGACACACACACACACAAATATACTTTTTAAATAGGGAAAGTACCACCAACTTCATCCACCTTTTACTTAATAGGAAGCTAAAAAGCATTTTGTTCTGAATGAAAGAGAATAAATCTTCAAGGAGAGAAAGTAGAATAACAAGATAATAATATTAGTAGCATAATAATAAATAAGAACTTGGCAGACTGATAACTTTGATTGCCTCTAGGGAAGGGTTCAACATAACAAAATTCATAGAAAAATGTTCACTCTAAATACTGTTGTGGATTCTGAATTTGAACAATATTAATGAGTTAACTATCATCCAAAATTAATAAAAAAAATTAAAACTGAGCAGAATTGAAAGACAGAGATAATATGATAAATTAAGCTATGCTAATGTCTTCATTTTATAAAAGCATAGAAAAATGTTTACATTTACATGAGGAAATCTAGAAAACAGTAAAAACAACCATATGTAATCACCACTCTACCCCAACTGTGGATTCAATATAGATCAATGGGACAATACTACACACACACCATAATACATAGTAGAATTCTTGGATTTACTCCTGCTACCTGAAATGACATGTCCTTTACCAAAAAACCCACCTGCCTACCTCTGGTAATACCACTCTGCCTGAACTGGGAGTTCAGTGCAGATCAGTGGGACCATACTACACTGTATTTCTATGTGGGGCTAGTTTCACAGGATCCTCTGGATCCACCCATACTGTTAAACCTGCTGGAATTTCATTCTCATTTAAAGCCAAACAGTATCATATTGTCCATATGTATCGCACTGCCTTTTCCAATTCTTCGGCTGATGGACACAAGTTTTTTCCCTTTCTTGATTACTATAAATAGTGCTACAATGGACATCAAAGGAAATAAAATCAACACTGATTTCATTTCATTTGGATTTCACTTCCTTTGAGTATAAACCCAGTGATGAGGTTGCTATATCATATACTGGGTCTGTTCCTTAAGGAATTTTTCTTTTTATTTGTGTATCTATATATTCTAATATCTTATTTAATATTCACACATGAAAATAATATAGCATTTGGACCAAATCTAGCCCCCCCCATCTCATTGCCTCCAATTGTTATGTTTTAAAGATGTTTTGGAGGTTTTTTGTTGTTGTATTGGTTTAGAAATCCACATACTGGGAAGAGGGAGAGGAAGGATTAAAGGAGCCAGAGAGGTCAAGGACACCACAAGTAATCCTACAGAATCGACTAACCTGGACCCACAGGGGCTCATAGAGACTAAACCGGCAACCATAGAGCATACATGGGCTGGACCTAGGCCCTCTGCACATATGTTACAGTTGTACAGTTGCATCTTCCTGTGGAACTTATAAAGTGGGAACAGGTTCTGTCTCTGACTCTATTGCCTGCCTTTTGATCCCTTGCCACTAACTGGGTTGTCTTGTCTAGCCTCAATAGAAGATGTACCTAGTCTTACTGCAACTTGATGTGCCAAGACAACTTGATAGCTAATGAGAGGCCTGCCCTTTTCTGAGGAGGAGGGGAGGAATAGATGAGGGAAGAGGAGGAGAGAGGGAGGGTCAGGGAGGAAAGGAGGAGGGGAAGTTACAGGTAGTATGTAAAGTATAAAAATAATTAATAAAAAAAAAGAAATCCACATAGTATTTCCTTTACTGCACATTCTGACAAAACTCTGTTCTGTTAGGCATCCTAACAGGTATGAGATACTATATAGTGCAGGTATCATACTGCTGTCACAGTCTCTGTGAGTTGATATATGCATCAATCCTGTTGTGTCTGGAAAATGCTGCCTCCTTGAAGTCATCCAACACCTCTAGCTGTTAATGATCATTCTGCTCCCTCTTCTTCATAGATCCCTGAGGAACCAAGAATGTTTTAAAGTATTAGTCTAGAAAAATATTCAATGCCTTTAAGAAATATGCCCATGTATTAATGAATAAAAATCAAATTATAAATAATATGCAGAAAAAAACAACACAGTGACAAAAAGTTCATTTTCAAAAGTGCAGGCAGACAAAGACACATATACAGAATGTTGCTGGGAATGCTGGCCCATGCCTGTAATTCAAACACTGACAAACCAAAACAAGAGGATCATAAAGTTCAAGGTCAGTCTGGACTACACGGAAAAATCCTGTCTCCTAAAACAAATGTATGATGTTTCCAAGCAAAAACCTGCTGCATTGGAAGTGAAAGAGAAGTGTAGTCTCACTTCCAGACCTCCCTGGTACCAAATCAAACAGTAACCCTTGTTGCCTTAGTCCATTTATGATGCCATAACAAAGTGTCTGAGAACAGGTAATTTGAAAAAGAACATCAATGTATTTTTCCGAATTTTGCTGGGCAATGAAAGCTCAAGGCTCTGACAAGTCCAATGTCTGATGAGGGTTTGTCCTCTGCTTTCAAAGCAATGCCTTGTTGTAATATTCCCTGTGTCCTCAGTTAATGGAACAGACAGAAGAAAGCAAACCTATGGGCTGGCAAGATGGCTCAGTGGGTAAGAGCACTGACTGCTCTTCCAAAGGTCCCAAGTTCAAGTCACAGCAACCACATGGTGGCTTATAACCACCTATAATGAGATGTGATGCCCTCTTCTGGTGCTGTCTGAAGACAGCTACAACTATGTATCATAAGAATAAATAAATCTTTTATTTTAAAAAAGATTAATTTCGGGCTGGTGAGATGGCTCAGCAGATAAGAGCACCCGACTGCTCTTCCAAAGGTGCAGAGTTCAAATCCCAGCAACCACATGGTGGCTCACAACCATCCTTAACGAGATATGACTCCCTCTTCTGGAGTGTCTGAAGACAGCTACAGTGTACTTACATATAATAAATGAATAAAATCTTTAAAAAAAAAGATTAATTTCTAAATAAAAAGAAAGAAAGAAAGAAAGAAAGAAAGAAAGAAAGAAAGAAAGAAAGAAAGAAAGAAAGAAAGAAAGAAAGAAAACTTATGTCCTCAAGCCTTTCATCAGGCCCCTAAGGTCACCAAAAAGACTCCCCCAAAATGAGTTATTCACACCTTATAGGTAACATAGTTGAATAATGCCTTATTGGTGGTTGTTGCAACATACTGGTCTGACACATTCAGCATGTGCCACGTGCCATATTAAATTCTCTTCAATTCTGCTTCTTTTACACTTTGGGCTGATCCTTGGAAAAACTATTGCTAGAGGTTTCTCGTCATTTGTTTCATAAGATTTAAAGCGGTGAGTTGAAGACAGTGTACCCTTAAAAGGTAAAACATGTAAAAAAAAAAGCTTGCTTATGAAGAGAAAACTAAAAGAGTACAGTCAATAATAAAAGGTGTAGCACAGGTTAAATAGGACAGGAGAGTGTGGCTGGAACTATGTATTTTATTTGGAATAATAGGGAACAACTGACCACGAGTGGGCTCTCAACAAAATATGGACTCTACAATACCAGATAAAGATGGCTTATTCTTACCTTTGAACACATTTTAAAATGCAGTGCTCCAAACACTAGAATGTTCCTTTTGGGTTGGTGGCTAGCTCCATGAACTGATTAATGAAATGGGAGCCTTGGTATGTACCACACATCTAGCAAAACTTGACAAAGAGACAGTGAGATTCTCAAAGATAAAGGAGAGTAACACATCACAGTGAACAAGAAATAAATCCAAGGGAAATAATCAACTATTACCAAAGTTAAATAGAATGTGGGCTTAAAACTAGCTTTTGAAATGAACACAACCAAAGTACATAAACATATAAAATAAAATCCACACCCCTAAGGAATAAACTATTGTATCCATAAATCTATTAAAACACTATTCCACATTAAAGTCAGAAAGATATGTTGGTTGTTTGTTTTGTGGTTATCTTATCTTTCTGAACCAAATTTCAGTCCAAAAGAACAAAATAGAATAGTCAGTCTTTTTTTCAGGGGTTTGAAATTATTTGTATTTTAAGTATTTTTTTCACTGTAGGTCAAACAAATAAAACTCAGGCACTGAAGAGGTTGAATTGTCCCTTCATATAAGCAAGCGTTAGGCTGGAATTTCACTTTGGCAAGCCGGAAACTGTTTTTTTTTTTTTTTTCTTTTGCAGTTCTTTATCCCCTTGTGGAAGAAGAGAGGGTCATTCTGAATGTGTTCCTCCCACAATCATTTATTTTCTCCCAAGCCAACTGGATACTTCTCTCCAAAAGGCTCTGTATTTCTATCCAAAGGAATTATAGTACATTTTAAGGGTAACACAGATGTGGCTTTGTGAAAATGTAGATGTTACCTATATTGTTGTGATTGTAGTAATTAAAACTGTGATCTGCACTCTTAAATTCTGCATTATAATTATTAAGAGTTCTGTCAGAGACTATTCCTTTCATCTTTTCCTCTCTGCATCTGCTATTGTTTTTTTATTATTGTTTTCTTTATTTACATTTCAAATGCTATCCCGAAAGATTCCCAT